>NW_026897936.1:0-40448 GCF_033153095.1 Gastrolobium bilobum | reverse complement strand
TCAACATGAAGAATTAATCAAGACAACTTCATACAATCATATAATAGATAAACAAAACATCTAATTAACCATTCATAAATTCAAACTTGAGTTCCATTGAATCAGACTACAAAGGACTCTACTCAGACATAATACAAATAATAACAAGAGGAAAAGAAGAAAGATCAAACTCCATTGTCATGATAGTTGAGTCTTCAATCTTCAAGTACAATTACATGAAAGTATACTAACTATTACAATACTAAGTCCTAAGAATTTGGAAAGTCAGAGAAAATGAGGAGTCAGATCAGATCTATGAAAGACCTGATCTGATCTCCCTTCTCCTAGTGTGATGAGAAAAGTCAGAATGAGATATGATGGATTGGATCTGATATCTGGAATCTGTCAGAATGTGAAGGCCCCTTGTCCTTTTATAATTTACAAATTACAACTGAAAACTGACATGGGCGCTAAAACTCTCATTTATGGACGTTTTAGCGCTCAACCTTACGGATGCCCAACTGCTTTTAACTGTCTTGGGCGCTAAAACGCTCAGTTTTGGGCGTTTTAATGTTCAGGCGCTAAAACGCTCAGTTTTGGGCGTTTTAATGTTCAGCACCAGCATCTTTTGTGCAACAGGGCGCTAAAACGCTCAGTTTTGGGCGTTTTAGCGCCCAACACTTAGAATTTTCTCATTCTTCAGAATCTTCTTCCTTCTCTCTTTTGCTTCTTGAGCTTCATTTCCCTACAAAAACAATGTAAATTTTCAACATAAGCTTCAGAACTTGTATTTGAGAGATTTCCAGGACATTAACCTCTTTTCCATCCATTTAATCACACAAATTGATATTAATTCATGCTTAAAAACCTGATGAACTAAGGGTTCATCACAATTCCCAGATTTGAACATTGATGTCCTCAGCAATGAATTAAAACATAGAAGGACTTGAGATTCTTTACAGATGAAATTCATGAGGATGGACTTCAATTAACAAAAGATCAACATTTCATGATACAAAATTATAACCATGCAATCTCTTATTTCCTATGATTTGCCCAACATCATTTGTGACTTTTCAACAGATCAGTAAAGATGATATACAGAGACTTCCAAACAACAACACCCCCTCACTAGGAACTTCTCAAAAATTATGAGAATTTTAACACTCTTGCAAACTAGTGTTTAAGGATGTACTTATCACTCACTCTTCACTGCACTCAAACTACCATAGGCTTGCCCATCTTCTCACTATTCATAGTAACAATGATCCATAAAGTAGATCAAAAAGGTTTTGGTATGATTAGCAATGAGGCTTGGTGTGTGGCTTGACTAAAGGTAAGGATTTCTGTGAAAGGGTAAGTTCAGATCAAATGAATCAGATTCAGATAAGAGGGAATTCACAGTAATTAATCAATTTCTTCCTAATTCCCTCAACTTTCTTCCTTTTCATTCCTTGTTCTTTTCTTTGAACCTTTCTTCCTTCTTTTCTTCCTGACACTTTGTGTCTTTAAAAAAAAAAATTTCTTTTTCTTTCAGACGCTTTGTGTCTTTAATACTTCCCTCTGTCTCTTCCAAACACTTTGTGTTTCACAACCTTTTCTTTCTTTTCCTTCTTTCTTTCTTATGTTTCCAACACCTTGCATTCTATTATTGCAAAAACACTTTCCTCCCCACAGAACACTCCATCCCTTATCACTTATCTGAAACTTTTAATCTGAAGGATTGGAATAAATGTGGTTCTTGGCTTGATAGACAACAGGCTAGGCTCAAGTGTTTCATGCAATTGGAACTTAAAGGTTGGCCATTTGACTTTCTGGTTCAAGAAGGAAATGCCTCTACCCTACACATCATCAACCATTTCAAGCAAGAAACAGGGCAAGTTCTAGAGCCATTCATGCAGTTAAGTGCTCTCTGAACAAAATTTTCTGTATAGGCTCAATTTCCTCACAGTTCAGAGTGCATGCTTGACTTTCTCTATATGCATCAAAACTAATCTTTCTACTCTTACACATTGAATGAGTCATGCAATCATTTCATTTAAGCTCAACATGCAAGGTATAAGATTGTATCCTTTAATTTGATCAATCATATAAAACTTTGATCAGTCAAATCCTCATGGAATTCCATATCACAACTGAAATCCAAATTCAATATTACAGCTAAAATCTAAATCACACAGAAAACTTAGAAAATAAAAGAGATTGAGATGTTTCCCTGTTTTGGCTCATCAATTTGTGTGACATCTCCATGAAATTTGCATGCCATTCAATCACACCCAATTCCCAGATTTAAATGTTGCTGTCCCCAGCAACTAATTGAAATCTAAAACAGCAATTGATCACTGAAACACATTATACATAACCCAATAGCATCAGTACTATCGCAATGTGAATCAGTCAAAACAGTAATTATCTCAATGTACTAAACTGAATTACAAAACTAAACTAACAGCAAAATAAAACTAAGAGAAAACTACCCAGAAACATGTAAATCATATGAGTCGACCAGCGCTAAAACGTTGAAATCAAGTGTTTTAGCGCTGGTCTCCAGAGACAAGTGCACATTGATGTGCGTAGCCTTGCGCTAAAACGGTCACGTCTGAACGTTTTAGCGCTCTGGACCAGAATTGATGAAAATATAAATTGCTGAAAAATAAAAGATTCAATCTCAAATATCAATGGTGTCTGTCAATGTTGAATAACAGATCCCCGGCAACGGCGCCAAAAACTTGTTGCGGATCTAGCAAGTGTACTAGTCGTACAAGTAATAAAATGATGAGTAAAGATCGTTCCCACGAGGATTTGTGTCAAGCACTGACTAACCATATGTACTTGAGTTGAATCAAGCAAAAATTCATAGATTGCATAGATTTCTTGTCACCAGAAACTACACTGAATTGAATTAAAACTTGATAAATAAATAAAATGTAAATTATAATGTAAACAAGTAGTCAGATGTCATTTTCCCTCAAACATGAATTTATAGATGAACCAATTTCCATTATGAATTATCTACTATGTGATGTTGATCAACCTTTTTCTTATCATCTCAAGATGTAATCCCTTACTACCCTGATAGACACATTAATCAGAAACCCCAATCCCTTGGTGATTCCTTTCTTAATACATGCATTAATTACTAAGGTCTTAAGATCACATCAGAATCCTAGCATCAATCCCTTGACTACTAGAACACTGATGATGAAGTTGTCAAAAATAGAGAAACAATGTAAACATGTCTGTTCTACACTATTCCTCAACATGAAGAATTAATCAAGACAACTTCATACAATCATATAATAGATAAACAAAACATCTAATTAACCATTCATAAATTCAAACTTGAGTTCCATTGAATCAGACTACAAAGGACTCTACTCAGACATAATACAAATAATAACAAGAGAAGAAGAAGAAAGATCAAACTCCGTTGTCATGATAGTTGAGTCTTCAATCTTCAAGTACAATTACATGAAAGTATACTAACTATTACAATACTAAGTCCTAAGAATTTGGAAAGTCAGAGAAAATGAGGAGTCAGATCAGATCTATGAAAGACCTGATCTGATCTCTCTTCTCCTAGTGTGATGAGAAAAGTCAGAATGAGATATGATGGATTGGATCTGATATCTGGAATCTGTCAGAATGTGAAGGCCCCTTGTCCTTTTATAATTTACAAATTACAACTGAAAACTGACATGGGCGCTAAAACTCTCATTTCTGGACGTTTTAGCGCTTAACCTTGACGGATGCCCAACTGCTTTTAACTGTCTTGGGCGCTAAAACGCTCAGTTTTGGGCGTTTTAATGTTCAGCACCAGCATCTTTTGTGCAACAGGGCGCTAAAACGCTCAGTTTTGGGCGTTTTAGCGCCCAACACTTAGAATTTTCTCATTCTTCAGAATCTTCTTCCTTCTCTCTTTTTCTTCTTGAGCTTCATTTCCCTACAAAAACAATGTAAATTTTCAACATAAGCTTCAGAACTTGTATTTAGGAGATTTCCAGGACATTAACCTCTTTTCCATCCATTTAATCACACAAATTGATATTAATTCATGCTTAAAACCTGATGAACTAAGGGTTCATCAACCCCCCTACTTTTAACAATGGTTTTTCGTTGTTGATTAAATGTGAGTACTATAAACATGCTTTTAACGTTGGTTGGCCCGCCCCGCCCCGCCACCAACCCGCCAAAAACGGGACAGGGCGGGTTAACCCGCCATTAAATATGGGTGGGAAAAATGAACTCACCCCGTTTTATGCTGGGTTGGCGGGTCAACCCACCAACCCGTCAATTAAAAAAATAAATAATTAAAATTTAAAAATAAATTATATTTTATTAATTTTTCTAATATTATTTTATTTTATTTCACACTTCTTTTAATTTTTCTCAATCTCAATCTTAAATGTATACTAATATTTGTCAAAACATTCTTTAGGAACTCATTCGTCTCCATATAAAGATAACATTTGTCATAAATAAAATTGTTATTCTTTATTTTTCTAAGAAGTACTAATGTAAAAAAAAAATTGGATATCACAAAAATTTAATGACAAATGAAATACTACTTAATTGTAAAATATATATATATATGTAACCCGACGGGTCAACCCGTTTTGACCCACTTCTAGGCGGGGCGGGTTGAAGTGGGTTGGTGGGATGAAAATCTCAACCCAACTCGTCCCGTTTTGGCGGGTTGATCCGCCGGGCAGTGGCGGAGCCACGTTGTGGCCTACAGTTGCCTTGGCACTGGCTTATTTAGCCACGTTCATTTAGCTACATTTGAAAAGTAGCAAATTCTGTTCAAATTTTTTGAAAATTAGCCACGTTTTGGTCGTAGCCAAAGAACCGTAGCTATTTGGGCACTAGCTGAATTTTTTGGCACTTGCTAACATGTCATGCTGGCTCCGCCACTGCCGTCGTGCTCAACCCATATTGTCACCCCTAAATTTACATATAAAGTAGAGTCATCAAAACAGGCTATCTCTTCCTGTTAGGCCCTAGCTCGCACGAGTTAAGGCAAAAAATCCTACAAATAAAAAAGCCTGTATGAGCCAAAAACTTATATAATCCCACGAGATAGGGCCTGTCCACGAGCCAAAATTTCATATAAGTCAATCATTTTTCATTAATTAAAATTGTGACAGTAGCAAACAGGCATCACCAAAACCTTATCTGAAATTTCCATCCCTGATCCATCTACCCCTCCCAACTTCTACACTATATAATCAACTATAATGGAAAGAACAAAAAATCTTTACGTAATCCTCCAAGACAAGCAATCAATGAGATAAAATAAACCATGTTGTCATATAATTGAATGGAAATTGATTTCTCCGGAGAAACTATTCCCCTATTACAGACTCATAAAAATGTCTCATCCATCTTTTTTCTTTAATATAATGAGTCCCGTATATTTAATGGGTATGCAGAAGAGGAATAATTTCTTCTACAACATGAGAAACTAGGAAAACTATTGCACTTTGTTATTCCTCACTTTAACATAAATTCGTTACATTAATTATGCATTTGCTACTTTAGAGTAATAACCAACAAAATAGCTTTAGGCTTCTTTTCAATGGTATGAGATTCACCATTATTGCCTTTATTTTATTTAGCTGTTGATTTCATTAGCAATTTTCGTCTAGCTTCTTTCCTTTGTCATTATTTTCTATCATCCCACCATAGCGGAATGTGTTTGACCCAATTCGCAATTCAACATATAGCTATGAGTTATGAAAGTGCTTGATGAAGTTGAGGTGAAAGTAAAGGATGGGGACAGTGAATTCAGAAAATATCTCTGTCCTTTGCAGAATCTGCATCATCGAAATTCAAAACTAGATAGAAATATAAACCATCCAAATGGAAAAATAAAAGGACGTTTGAAAAATAAACACCAAAAATGAGAAAGATCATGTGGCAGATAGTAGGGGTGTTAACGGGCCGAGCCGAGCCGAGCTTTGATCTTAACGGGCCAAGCCTGTATTTAAACGTGTCAGACTGGCCTTAGCCTGTTACCTGTTACGAATATAATATTAGCCTGTGGCCTGGTTCGTTTACAAAAAATAAAAACCTGTCTCAAGCCTGTGGCCTGTTTATTTATTAAAACTAAAAACCTTACATTCCAATTTGTAGCCGTATTCAGCCCATTAATCATGCACTGATATGTATTTTTTTGTAAGAAAATAATAGTTGTTTCTTTTATAATAAAAAAACATTAATATTAAAAAATCAAAATAACAACATCACCTTTACTTTATTTTACGTTGCTTTTCCTTAATTTTCTTCCACATTCTAGATTTTTTACATTAAATTTTCTTCCACATTTCTTAATATTCTAGATTTTTTACACTAGATTTGAACCCCACCAATAAATTTTCTTCCACATTTTACATTAATTTTTCTTCCACGGTCGCCGCCATAAGCATCATTATAAGCCGTGGAATCCGCATGGCTTATAAAAATAGATGATGAACATGACTTCATTTACCTGTTGGTGGGACGATGACTTAGATCGGGGAGAAGAGATAGAGCAGAGACAGAAAACTGAGAAAAGGATGTTGAAATGATTAATATAAAAATATAAAAAATAAATAAATTTAATGTATACGGGCCAGCCTCCAAGGCTTCAAGGCCGGGCTTGGCTATGAAAGCCTGAGGCCTTTTAAATAAAAAAGCTTTTGCATGAGTATAAGTCTGGGCTTAATAATAAAAAAAGACGAGCCGAGCCGAAACGGGCCGGGCCTAAGGCCCCTGATAGGCCCTTGGCCTTATTATCACCCCTAGCGGATAGCATAAGTCCCACCACACCTAATAATTTCAATCATTTTTACCTTTCAAGAATCAAGTACTGGATTCGAGATAATTTACACTTTCAATCCCAGCCACTTTACCTTGCAGATCATCTCTGAAAATACACATGATAAAGCCCAAAAATGGTCAAATAGCCTACATAGTATACACAGCTAACCTCGTACACATGCATAATTAAAGTGAACTTTCTTCTTTTCCTTTTTTTCCTAAAATACAAGTATTGTTGAGTTTTAAATGCACACCTACACGGTGTCTCATACCCTTTTATAAAATTTACACATTTTAAATTGGAAAAATTAATTGTCATTTTTTTTTGTAAACAATTAATTGTCATTTTAAATTAGATGACTTTTATTTTAGGTCTCTCTGCTTCTAATTATACAGAGGAAAGAAAATATTAAAAATCATTAAATATATATTAAAACGATATAATTTTATTTAGAATAATATAAAATCATGTCCTTTAAAATAAAAAATATTTTCCCTTTTTTTTTGTAACTAAATATTTTCCCTTTAAAATTTAAAAAAGAGGACTAAAAAAATAAATAGACAACCTTATAATTTTGAAGAAATGCTTATGATAAAATAAATAAATTTTCTCTCTTTCCACCAAACAGATCATGGATTTAAGACAACAGTTATTCAGTAATCTAGATCTATAAGCGAGCACAAATATCTAGAATTTTCTCCACCTTTCATATATATATATATATATATATATATATATATATATATATATATTATTTAGACATTTCTGTTTCAGAATATGGTAGTGGACTAGTGTCATCTCTATACAAGTCCATGTATCATATATATTTGTCATCTTCTTACGTCATATATGTTTTTATCAATTAGGTAGAATAATTACTCCTTTTCAAAAAATATAACAACTCTTGTTGATAATTTTTACTAAATCGTCGTGAGTTTGATTCATGTTGATGCTCCTTCATAGGTCAATTACATGTAAGTACCACTGTAAGCACTTGCTGAAACATGTAAATAGAACAATTTTACCCCCTTTACTCTTGTCCCTTTTATGTAACCCTGCCCAATCATAATTTGAGGCTATATGATCCAAAGAGTTATCTACTCCTCTTATATAACTCAAAAACATTAACATATTGAATAATCTATGGACATTTATACTAGTAATTGACACTTCGGTATCATTCACAAAAATTTTAGAAAGCTAAATTTTCCATCCACATTAGACTCATCAGTCTTTACAAATAATCTTGTTCAATCATTCACAAAAAATGTCGATGTTGATCAGACTAATTATTAACCAAACAAGAACAATAGTGAAAATAAAAGTATAAAAATAGAAAGAATGCATGGTTACGTGACTTGTTGGTTATACAAACTCAAAGAAAATACAAATGAATGGAGGTCAATCTCAGTAGAGAACAAATTTGGGAAGCCAAAGAATTAAATTTGAATCCCATTTACAACTACATAGACAACAAATAATCCGAGTCAATCATTTGTGTAATAATCCGAGTCAATCATTTGTGTAGGATCATAAAGATCAAAGTCAGAATCAAAGTCCAAGTCCAAGTCTTCATTTAAGATTGAGCCTATTGAGCTTAAATTGGTAAGATGTGAAGCATAACTGCCATCCTGGCTTTGGTCAGCCAACCCCTGAAATGGCACAATATTACTTGTTTGCCTAGGACTAATCATCTCACCAGATGAAGAGGATATTTAAAAGGACTGACTTGCTGGGTTGCCTTAGACCTGATTCTTTTCAGTCGAAGTCTTTATTTCTGCAGCAATTAAAAAAACAAATAAAGTTCTATAAATGAAAAACTATGGTTTTATGAAATTAAAGCAGAAAGGAAAAGAAAAAAATACCTGCAGATGGCTGGCCACATGCGCCCTAGTAAGATGCTTCTCAGCCTTCATCAATTGAAGAATTTTTCTAGGTACAACCTCTGCAATCAAAAGAACATACAAATGTGTCAGACTTCATTAACAATAGTGCCATGACATCTACTCCAGTGCACTACAGATTAGGAAGAATATTTGAGAAAGCATTCAAAATAATGTTGAACAAAAAAAATACAGCAATTGGAAAAATACAGCAAACATATACTTTTGCAATACAAAAAAAAACCTAGAGTTTTCACAGGAATGGAAAAAGGCATCATTGTTCCATTTTTGGCAGCGAATGGAAGACACAGTTGGGACCAATTGGGCAGCTTCCAGCTCTCATGAGACCAAATTAATCATGATCGAATTAAGGAAAATTTGAATTTTGATTTGTTCAGTTTTCGAGAGATGCCAAATAAGTATATTAGCTTACTCCAAGGAAAGGATTACTGAAATAGAGGAATACATAGGCAGTGGATTTGTTTGTTATTTGGAAATGCACACTGGTATTAACAACGGAGAAGCCATTTTTTTTTTGGTGCAGATTCCAATATTATGACAGAAATTATATATCCAAGTGGGGCTGAGACAGATGTTCGAAGAATTATTGTTGGATTCTGGGCAGTGGATGTGAAGACACTTGTGGAAATAAACTTTGCAAAGAGAGGTGATGGAACTAGTTTTCACATTGTAATATTATTAGGATCTGATTGCTATTTCTACACAAAAATATAATAAAAGTATTGCTAAAATAAAGCAGAAACATCAATTGATTGACCAATTGTAGCAATTAATAACAATTAAGATAACAACTACTTTGCATTGTAGAGAAAGAGTGAATAACTTACTGTCAACACCCAAGTCATTAACAGCGGCCACAAAACACCGACCGATGTAGCTCTTCGGTCCAAACAACCCGAGACTGCTTTTGGGTTGATCGGTCCTCTTGGTTAAGACCTTTCTCAAGTTCTTCATGAACTTCATCCTCATCTTCTTCCATCTTCTCAGCTTTTTCATCATCTTTATCCTCATCTTCTTCCATCTTCTCAGCTTCATCCTCATCTTCATCTTCCTCCATCTTCTCAGCTTCATCCTCATTTTCATCCTCATCTTCTTCCATCTTCTCAGCTTTTTCATCATCTTCATCTTCTTCCATCTCCTCAGCTTCATCCTCATCATCTTCCATCTTTTCAGCTTTTTCACCATCTTCAACATGATGAAAAACCAACATGTTATCATTCCAATCGAAACCAGAATCTAAATATTGCGAAAAAAAAAACGAAAGAAAGAAAGAAAGAACCATTAATATTTAAAAAATAAATAAAATGGAAAACCCACATATCTAAATATATCCAATGTTAGTTTTGTTAAATAAAACACCAACTGAAAAAACTAACAAACTCAACTAGACAAAATCAAAAAACAAAAAAACCAGTTAATAGTCCAGTAATAAGATGTCTGGGCAGACAGAAACAAAAGCACACAATCGAACATCCACTGTATTATCAAGAAAAAAAAGAAACGAAATCGAAAGAAAAGAAAAGCAAGAACATAATGGAAAAGCCACACCCTCAATATTGCCAGAATAATAAAGAAAAAAAAAGAAAGAAACATATATTTCATATGGTATTGACAAAAGACAAGCCACACCCTCAATCTCTATTTTCAAGAAAAAAAAAGAAAGGAAAGAACACAGTCGAATATCAGCAAGAAACCCACATACTCAATCTTTTCAAGCAAGAAATATCAGCATATAATCAAACATTTTCAAGAAAAAAAGAAAAGAAAAGAAAGGGCAGAAGTACCATACCTAGGTAATGACACCTTTGTAGGAGTGTTGCAAAACAATACAGGCTGGTTGGGTCATCATCTCCCATTGCATCGCATCTCCCATTGCATCCCATCTCCCATATTCATCCTCATCTTCATCCTCTTCCATCTTCTCATCTTCATCCTCATCTACTTGCATCCCATCTCCCATTGCATCCCATCTCCCATTTTCATCCTCATCTTCTTCCATCATCTCAGCTTCATCCTCATCTTCATCCTCTTCCATCTTCTCAGCTTCATCCTCATCTTCATCCTCTTCTACTTGCATCCCATCTGGTTAATAGTCCAGTAATATGATGTCTGGGCAGACAGAAACAAAAGCATACAATCGAACATCCACAGTTAGCAAGAAAAAAAAAGAAACGAAATCAAAAGAAAAGAAAAGCAAGAACATAATGGAAAAGCCACACCCTTAATATTGCCAGAATAATAAAGAAAAAGAAAGAAAGAAACATATATTTCATATGGTATTGACAAGCAACTGTTGACAAGCCACACCCTCAATCTTCTATTTTCAAGAAGAAAAAAAAAAGAAACATACTGTATTTTCAAGAAAAGAAAAAAGAAAAGAAAAATGAAATCAAAAGAAAAGAAAAGCAAGAACATAATGGAAAAGCCACACCCTCAATATTGCCAGAATAATAAAGAAAAAGAAAGAAAGAAACATATATATTTCGTATGGTATTGACAAGCAACTGTTGACAAGCCACACCCTCAATCTTCTATTCTCAAGAAAAAAAAAGAAACATACTGTATTTTCAAGAAAAAAAAAGAAAAGAAAAAAGAACACAGTTGAATATCAGCAAGAAATATCAGCAAGAATATGATGTCTGGGCAGACAGAAACAAAAGCATACAATCGAACATCCACACTTATCAAGAAAAAAAAAGAAACGAAATCAAAAGAAAAGAAAAGCAAGAACATAATGGGAAAGCCACACCCTCAATATTGCCAGAATAATAAAGAAAAAGACACAAAGAAATATATATATATTTCGTATGGTATTGACAAGCAACTGTTGACAAGCCACACCCTCAATCTTCTATTTTCAAGAAAAAAAAGAAACATACTGTATTTTCAAGAAAAGAAAAAAGAAAAAAAAACGAAATCAAAAGAAAAGAAAAGCAAGAACATAATGGAAAAGCCACACCCTCAATATTGCCAGAATAATAAAGAAAAAGAAAGAAAGAAACATATATATTTCGTATGGTATTGACAAGCAACTGTTGACAAGCCACACCCTCAATCTTCTATTCTCAAGAAAAAAAAAGAAACATACTGTATTTTCAAGAAAAAAAAAGAAAAGAAAAAAGAACACAGTTGAATATCAGCAAGAAATATCAGCAAGAATATGATGTCTGGGCAGACAGAAACAAAAGCATACAATCGAACATCCACACTTATCAAGAAAAAAAAAGAAACGAAATCAAAAGAAAAGAAAAGCAAGAACATAATGGGAAAGCCACACCCTCAATATTGCCAGAATAATAAAGAAAAAGAAAGAAAGAAACATATATATTTCGTATGGTATTGACAAGCAACTGTTGACAAGCCACACCCTCAATCTTCTATTTTCAAGAAAAAAAAAGAAACATACTGTATTTTCAAGAAAAGAAAAAAGAAAAGAAAAACGAAATCAAAAGAAAAGAAAAGCAAGAACATAATGGAAAAGCCACACCCTCAATATTGCCAGAATAATAAAGAAAAAGAAAGAAAGGAACATATATTTCATATGGTATTGACAAGCAACTGTTGACAAGCCACACCCTCAATCTTCTATTTTCAAGAAAAAAAAAGAAACATACTGTATTTTCAAAAAAAGAAAAAAGAACACAGTCGCATATCAGCAAGAAATATCAGCAAGAAACCCACATACTCAATCTTTTCAAGCAAGAAATATCAGCACATAATCAAACATTTTCAAGAAAAAAAGAAAAGAAAAGAGAAGAAAAGAAAGGGCAGAAGTAACATACCTAGGTATTGACACCTTTGTATGAGTGTTGCCAAACAATACAGGCTGGTTGGGTCATCATCTACTTGCATCCCATCTCCCATATTCACCAATTCCATTGTCTTGATAAAACAATCCAAGAACAAGAGAAAGAAACAAGCAAGAACAAGAGAAAGAAACTAGGAAACCCAAAGAAACCAAGAAAACTTTAAGGAGTGAAAATAGAGAAAGAAACCCTAAGAAAACCTTAAGAAAATAGAGAAAGAAACCCTCAGAAAACCTTAAGAAGAGTGAAAAGAGAGAAAGAAAATTTTTAATTTATATTTTTTGGCGGCAAAACTATGATGACCGTTGTATTCTCTTAACTCTTAACTCGTAAGTTATTTCCGTCCCTCTGAAGTTCTAATTTAGCTACTCTTAAAATTTATTATATTTACTAATTTATATTAGCTAATGTATATACATATTAAAAAATATATGTGTGGATGGACAGCTGAGAAATATATATTCTAATTTTAAGGAAATAAAATTCATTTTAATTATTAAAAATATGAGACATGATTGGGTTGAGAAAAATTTCATCACAATATATATATATATATAATTCATTATAGTTTGACTAATTACTTTGATTAATTTAATAAAAAAACCCGCGATTCACACTAAAATAAATATAATCATAATAATATTTTTTAAAAAATTGGCTTTACTAAATGCTAACATCTTTTAAACAAGAGTAACAGAAGAAAGCTTGAGAAGAAGCATTTACAAAGACCTTAATCTAGATGACTTTAAAGAAACTTTGGTTATTGATACCACCATTTAGAAAAAAATTCAACAGACGCTTAAACGAGGATTAAAATGCAATGAATATTATTTACCCCTCCCCCCCCCCCCCCAAAAAAAAAAAAAACAGAAATGCAAAGAAGATTGAGAGAAGACAATCTTAGAGTTCTATTGGTTGTGTCCCCACAATCACAACATAATACAGAATGAAGAAGAGGTACTTACTTACCAGAGAGGTGACTACTTCAGTTGTTTGATGAAATACTTCTGAGGGATCTACACCACAGAACACTGGCAGGACCTTGGTATATTTGGTTCTGCTCCGCTCCATTATTACCTCCTTAAAACATTTCCATTACTATTTTCTCTGGAAATGTTTTGAGAAAACAATAACATAAACACTATTTTGAAACGCCTCATCATTATCATGTAAAAAAACACTAGTTGTTTGTTGGGTGCACATGCAAAGAAGAGAGTGGTTCTGATCTGTCATATAATGGGGTAGGTGGTGGCAGTTTCGGTGAACTGAAGACAATGGATCTATGGAAGTGAAATGAGAGTCCAAAGATAATGTAAAGTGAGAGAGAATGGACAGATCGCAGCAATAAGTTTTTGAGAAAGGTGAAAGAGAGAGACACGTAGAGATAGAAAGGTAGGAAGCGAAAAAGCTCAAGAGAGAAGAGTAATTAATGGCTCTGATCTCTGATCAACAGAACAGTAGTATCTCTCTCCTATTCCCAAAATAAACTTTAATATCATACTACCATCCTTATAAACAAGAGAATACATCGATATCAGGAGCAAGGGACTCTCTCTGTAGGGAAAAAGCGAAAGACTATGCATGACACCAGAGATTATAAACTACAGAATAGGTGAATGAATGATACAGGGCTACACAACACAGCTAGATAGTTTTAATATAATAATCAATGGAGTCATAGCAGCAGGGATTTTAACTACAATTGTTTAAAATTAAAAAAAAAATGATATACTATTTAATATGTTTAGAATTTAAAAAAAATAATAATAATATTCTTCATCTTCAATCTTTATTAATAATTTGATAATATCACACTATCATTTTTGGAAAGAAAAAAGATTCAAAATTCCATAAGAAGCCAAGTTTTTGAGAAAGGTGAAAGAGAGAGACACGTATAGAGAGGTAGGAAGTGGAAAAGCTCAGGAGAGATGCAAGGAACCAAATAAAGCTCTCTTGTCAAATCACAAATTAGGTGCTCTGAGGATCTGACTCTGACTCTGATCTCTGATCAACAGAACAGTAGTCTAGCATCTCTCCTATTCCCCAAATAAAGTAACACAAAAAGCGCAATTAAACTTCAATCTTATTAAGAAATTTTTCAAATTCATTTATTTATTTATTTTCTTCTCTTTAAATTAATCACACACTAAACTTAAACAACTATTAATTAACCTCCTCTTATATACATGCATGTTTTTAAAAGCAGAGGCAAAAAGTAATAATACTGAGTGAACCGAAACAGAGCTTCTAAGATTCATTCAGTTATATATAAGAAACTTAACACTACAAACAAAAGTAATAATACAGACAGATACAATGAATGAACCATCATAGAGCACAAACAAATATACATACATGACACGTACAGTATTAATAATGAGGATTTAAGAAAAAATAAAGGTATGGCATGGTATGGAGGGGAAGTTACCTTATCCTCAGCTGAGCATCGGCCAAAGGTAACCACCATTTTTGTGATTTGATTGAAAGAAAGAAAGAAAACTTGAAGAAGAACATTCATTCAAGTCAGATTCAATGAATCGTTTGTTTAGAAGGAAGAGAAGATAACGAAAAGAAAAGGTAACCAACCATTTTTGTGATTTGATTGAAGGGTGAGAAGAGAAGAGAAGAGGGGGCTTAGGGTTTTTCTTTGGTGGAGAAGAGAGAGGGAGAAGAAAGAGAGGAATGAGTGAGTGTAATTAAATTAAATCCCGCCCAATTAAATTACATTTTTTACGTTTAAGCTAGATGCCAGTGAAAATTAAAATTAAACAATGAAAACATATATGTACGAGTAAACAAGAGAATACATCGATATCAGTAGCAAGGACTCTCTTTGGGGGAAAAGATACAAGGATTATAGACTACATAATAGGTGAATGAATGATACAATGCTACACAACACAGCTAGATAGTTTTAATATAATAACACTATAATTTTTTGGAAACAAAAAAAGCTTCAAAATTCCCTAAGAAGCCAAGATTTTGAGAAAGTGAAAGAGAGAGACACGTAGAGAGAGAGAGAGAAAGGTAAGAGCTCAGGAGAGAAGCAAGGAAGCAAAAAAAAGAAGAAGTGCGCAATTAATAACCAATAAAGCTCTCTTGTCAAATCACAACATTAGGTGCTCTGAGGATCTGACTCTGATCTTCGATCAACAGAACAGTAGTCTAGCATCTCTCCTATTCCCTAAATAAAGTAACACAAACAGCGCAATTAAACTTCAATCTTATTAAGAAATTTTTCAAATCCATTTTTTTATTTATTTTCTTCTCTTTAAATTATGTTGGAATTTATATATATATATATATATATATATATATATATATATAAATTGTATAGACAATCTATTGGTTATGAATAAGAAGTTTGGTAGTGAAAAGGTGTGCCTTTTCGTCGACAAACAGATGTATCTTTTCATCCTAAACGATGTGTTGTTTCATCCTAATGGACATGTTGTTTCATCCTAACGGACATGTTGTTTCATCCTTGAATGGGTGTCTTTTCGTGTTGAACGAATGTGTCTTTTCGTGTCGAACGAATGTGTCTTTTCGTGTCCAACGGATGTGTTGTTTCGTCATCGAATAGGTGCCTTTTGGAACGTGACTTTACGTTGTCTATAAATAGACACTGACACCTTCATAAAATGGATCCAATTTTTCTGCACTGAAACTCTGCCGGAATTTTTCTCCTTCCGGTTTTGCATGTTCCTTTTCATACTCCGGTGTAGTTTCCTCTGGCATTTTGTTGTGTTCGTTTGGGCTGTTGACTGGTAGTGCCGCCACTCTTCAGACGAAATCCGTTCTATCCTGGGAGACAAGTGTCCATCTACCTTAGGCATCAGTGAGGGGACAAATTGTCTTAAGGAGACACGTTCTGTGGGCTCGGATTTTATCCTTCTGATTTTGCATATCTGATTCATCATTCTGTCTTTCTCTAATACCTGACAAGTAAGTCTGTTTTTTTTAATTGTTTATAATTGCACAGTGATAATTCTGATCATCTACCTCCTCCTCTGCTTTATACATGGGTTCAAACCTCTCAGTGATTTAACATCACCCACTGTCTTCAATAACAATCTTAAGACAATTGAATGCCAATAAATGCATAACATTTCACACATAATAATTAATATAACAAAATATTCATGTCATAAGTATTTCTCATTTATCATACTATACCATTAAATGACATCAAATTTCACTGCATTTCTCATTGAACCAGCATCAAAATAAGCACATCAAACCAAAAGGTCATATATCAATTTTTGGTACCATGCTTATAAATATATAAAGCCATTTCACAAAAGACTTAATATAATTGGAAAGACCATCAACCATCAAACCGGATTCGTCACATGGCATGGTTGTCTTACACGAAACAATTCTTTTAGAATAAAGGCATGCATATAATTAGTCATATATATACAATCAAAGGCCACAAACCCAAAATTATATGTAGGCATTAATTCAAAAATCATAACCAATCAATGGAAACCTTTCAATTTTTCATTATGGTCCTCTGTAATTTTAATTCAAGTGCCTCAATATACAAAGCATCGATATGTTTACTTCCATGAATTTCACTCATGGTTTCAAAAATCATATATTCAACAACAATAAACTGGAAAGAAAGACCGTAACAGTGCATTAAAACTACAAAGGCTATTCAAAACCATTATGAACACGAAGATCGAGAAACCCAATGTGAAGCACTTTCACAATTCATGATTACAAAATTCAATGCAATTCATGAGTCTATGGGTATATAGCGGAACATTATCATTCCAATAATCATGATATTACCAACCGATGCTTACGGTTCCAACCATGACATTTCGATGTTCTCAAAGAAATGGAAACTAACAGTACATCTTTCCATGCAAAATCAAAACATTAGTTGTTGTGACAAAAAACAATCGGTTATTACAAGAAACCGATACGTTCTCAAATTAAGCCGAGACATAATATAAGTATATATATTCCACGATCATGCACATTCAATTCATGAAATTCTGAAACAGTATTTACAATGATAGAATCCAACATAAAACATGATAATATATATCAAAGAAAGCATGAAACCGTAACAGCAATTAGAAAAGAAACCAATTTCTATGCACGTTGTACGAAACAACGATGGAAATGTCAAAATCAAATTTATTTATTCTTTTTTAAAAAAATTCAATTAAGACAAATCTGAATGAGTTTTAAAGTTGCATGGTTACGTAACTTTTGAAATCAGACACGAAAATCGAAAATGAATATATATATATAAAAATTCAAAGCCACAAATTGCAACGTTAGCAACTAAGTGCAGATCAATTGCATTGCGGTAAATTCCGATCTTCAAAAACACAGATTAATGAAATATAATGTCGCATAAGATATAATATTATATATCAATTGGAAATCTAAAGACACATATTTCCAGTCATAGAAAAGTGATACCATTCACATATTATTCATGCAAACAAAAATTATACTATGATTAATCACACAGATTAATCACACAATAAATAAAAAACAGTATATAAAACAGAAAATAAAATATATTGATCACAGGTTTAAAACACCAAAATTGTCTTAAGATTATTAATGGAATTTCTAATTCTGTGTTGAGTGTTTGATTCTGTGTTGTTGAAATTATGTTTTTACTTTACCGTGTCTCGGTTCTGTTCGTTTTCATACTGGTTTGAATTTTTCATTTAAAAAAAAACGAAAAATTTGTATACACGGTTAACCCTCGGTTTGTTTTGAAACCACCACAGAAATAAAGGGATCTATTTAATATAATACACTATATATATGTTAAATTGGTTAGCATTGGTGTATCGATTTTCGTGTCCATGCTTTTGAATAGCATTTTCAACACTGTACTCTCGATTTTTTGTACAAAGATTATTATAATATTGGTTTTTCATATTGATTTTGAAAAGTAATTTATCGATGGTCGTGCCTTCATATTGGTTTTGATATATACTATAGTACGGTTTGCTTTTGAATACGGAAGTATGTATAAAACCAAAACCCTGCCTTGATATTTGAAAACTACTTCGTGAATATTGTTCTAATATGATATTTGTTAGTTTTCGTGATTTGTCTTCTACATATATATACATCTTCTATTACGTAATATATATGTTATTGTTCTAAAAGTCCTGTGTGGATTTTGGCTTTCATATATATCATTTGTTTCTCGTTTATCGTGCTACATTGTATTTTAAATAGAATGTGTCATGTTGATGCTTGAATTAATGTTTATAATTGATATGCGATTGCTTATCAAATGCACTGTGTGTGAACCGTGGATGTCTTTTGCAAGTGAAACCATATGAAGTTTCTTTCTCAATAGATATCATGTATTACTTGATGCATTACGGCTTTCAGATGCCATTAGACACTGCATGTTGTGTTTTGGTTTGTGAAAAAAAAAAAATATTTTGATAGCCATTACGGTGGCACGAAATGTTGCACCGAATGGTTGATCTTGAGAGTCAATTAAATGTCCATTCATGTAAAGGGTCAGTAAAGTACCCCACAAGAAAACTAAGAACATTCCCTATGAAATGTGGAAAGGTAGGGAGCCTACCTTGAATTATCTTGAAGTGTGGGGGTGTTTGGCTAAGGTTGCGGTTCCTAAACCTAAAAGGTTGAAAATCAGACCTAAAACTGTGGATTGTGTATTCATTGGTTATGCAGGTTTCTGGTTTATCAATCTGATGTTTCAGATATACATGTTAATACGGTTATTGAGTCAAGGGAAGTTACTTTCCTTCAAGACGTATTTCCGTATAAGAAAATATATAAATCAAGTGGTAATAATGATGATCAGGTTGTGATACCTCAGGATGCTACAACTGATACTGATCCTGTAAAGGATGTAGAAGATGAACCTAGACGTAGCAAGAGGCAAAGGACCGCCACATCCTTTGGACCTGATTTTATGACATATCTATTAGAAAATGAGCCTCGGACGTATAAGGAAGCTATAACGTCCCCGGAAAGACCATTCTGGGAAGAAGCTATCAATAGTGAGATAGAATCTATCTTGTCCAACCACACTTGGGAATTGGTAAATCTTCCTCCTGACAATAAGCCTTTAGGAAGTAAGTGGGTTTTCAAAAGAAAAATGAAAGAGAATGGCACTATTGATAAATATAAAGCAAGGCTTGTGGTAAAAGGTTACAGGCAACGTGAAGGTCTCGATTTTTCGATACTTATTCACCGGTTACAAGGATCACATCTATTAGGATGTTGATCGCGGTAGCTGCATTGAATGGATTACAAATACATCAAATGGATGTTAAGACTGCCTTCTTAAACGGCGACCTGGAAGAAGAGATATATTTAGAACAACCTGAAGGTTTTGTTGTTCCAGGACAAGAACGGAAAGTTTGTCGCTTATTAAAATCCCTTTACGGGTTAAAGCAAGCTCCAAAACAATGGCATGAGAAATTTGACAAAGTTATGTTGTCAAATGAATTTCGAATTAATGAATGTGTCAAATGTGTCTATGTTTGAAATACTGAAAAAGGTTTTGCCATTGTCTGTCTTTATGTGGACGACATGTTGATCATGGGTAGTAATAATCAAATGATTAATGCTACTAAACAATTACTTAAAAGTAAGTTTGATATGAAAGATATGGGGATAGCAGACGTTATCATAGGTATTAAAATCCATAGAACATCTACAAGGTTGGCCTTATCGCAGGCTCACTATATAGCTAAGGTTCTTGAGAAATTCAAGAGTTTGAATATAACTCCAGTGAGGAACCTGTAAATTCTAATTTGAGTTTATTAAAGAACACTGGTAAAGCTACAGCACAAAAGCTATATGCTCAAGTGTTGGGAAGCCTTATGTATGTTATGAACTGAACCAGACCTGATATTGCTTATGCAGTAAGTCTGTTAAGTCGCTTTACCAGTAATCCAAATGAGAATCATTGGAAAGCTATGGTAAGAGCTTTGGGATACTTGAAGTATACTCAGAATTATGCTTTGTATTACGAGAAATACCCTGCGGTTATAGAAGGGTATTGTGATGCAAATTGGATCACCGGCTCTAATGACACTAGATCCACAAGTGGATATGTGTTTACCCTTGGTGGAGGTGCTATGTCTTGGAAATCGTCCAAGCAAACCTGCATTGCAAGGTCAACCATGGAAGCAGAATTTATTGCTTTAGATAAGGCCGGTGAAGAAGCCGAATGGCTTCGTAATTTTATTGAGGATGTTACTAATTGGCCAAAACCGGTACCATCCGTATGCATACATTGTGATAGCCAAGCAGCTATTGGAAGGGCCAAGAACGTCATGTATAACGGTAAGTCTAGACACATACGTCGAAGACATGATACCGTAAGACAACTATTCTCGAATGGAATCATTTCAATTGACTATGTTAAGTCTAAGGAAAACATAGCGGATCCGTTAACCAAAGGGATTCCTAGAGAGTTGGTTGAAAATTTGTCGAAATGAATGGGTTGTTTTTTCTTTGTTTTTTCTTTTTCTTTCGTACTGTAAACAATGAAACGATTTTCATATCTATCTATATATATGAAAGCCAAGTGACTTTATTAAATGCTTGTGCACAGCGGTTTATTGCAACCGAAGAATTCTATGCATATATTATTATATTATGAAGGTTTACGGTTAATAATAACCATTGAATGAGTCTCGGTTATCAATTCCATGCATGGCTGGCAATTTATATATATGTTTATATGGCCTGTTTCAATACCTTTAAGGTCAAAGGAAGTTTCCTTTTTTTTTTAAAAAAAAAAATGGAAATTCTGGTTCTATTCTTTTATACATGGCATCTGTAACATTTACGGATTTGACAAACTCAACTTCGAAATAGTAAATGCATTTATGGCATTGAATTTATGATTGGAAATTAAATTTCAAACCTTGATTTGGTGTCAACCTCTTGCAGATTGAAAATGTTTCTTTGAAACATTGCATCTTTTGAATTTAAAGGAAAAAAAATGGCAGTTTATTAACTATCTATTTTATAACTTGCTGCTGGAGCATTTTCCTTGTTTTATCTTGGTTTGATACTTCATTATTTAAATTTAAGTTGTGACAGTTATTACGTAGCCTCCATCATGTAATCGGTTATTGGGTTTTCTTACATGATATGAATCCAACTATGTTGGGATATGGACAAACATCATTTATAAAGGTGATAATTATTACACCCAACGTTATGGGTGTCCTGGTGGCATGTGTGATGTACTATCATCTTTTGAGGAACCAAGGTTAGAAACCTTTTGGCCATTGGAGTGTGATTTTATTTCTTATGTGAATGTAACCACCACGCCACTGTAGGTGGTATACTAAGTTTTTGGCATTTTAGAATATGTCAAGTGAATTAGCATTACTTGTTGTCATTCAAGTAATCTGAGGACAAATGGATGCGTTTTAATATCTATAATACGTTGATAATGATGCATCGAATGGATATCGTGATGATGATCCATTGGAGAATTAATACATTTATTTCGTGGGAAATCTCTCGATTTCTTCGAATGAATATATATGAAGCAACTAATGAGTGTCATTACTCGTTTATGTGTATGAATGCATTGTGATTAATTGCATTAATTGAGATGTGATTTAAATGTGGAAATTAATTATGTATTGCTTTGGATTCAATTACCTATGATTTGGATGTCATAAATGATATGCTGGTTGTGTATTATTTTATGGTTAACATGAAGTTTATGGTGAGATATATTCAATTTTTGTAGAGTCATAAAGTCTCTCCATATATGTTTAACGATTTTGATTTTATGATAGCCAGTGATAATTCTTTCTTAATTCCACTGTGTTAAAGATGGATATAAAAGTTTTATGTCCAATGAAATATTCTGTATTATATGAACGTGGAAAGAGCTATCTTAGTCATGGCATGATCGAAGTCAATGTGATGGCTTTAAATGTTGTCAATGACATAATAATTGTATATTATTTTATGGTAATGTTCAGTAAGAAAATTAAAGGCATAAGGAGCAATCTAGTGGGGAGAGTATGATGCCCCTTCGAGAAATTTTGTTTAAAGTTTGGTATTATATACCAAAAGATGGCTCCTTATGCT
Organism: Gastrolobium bilobum; assembly: GCF_033153095.1. Taxonomy (NCBI): domain Eukaryota; kingdom Viridiplantae; phylum Streptophyta; class Magnoliopsida; order Fabales; family Fabaceae; genus Gastrolobium; species Gastrolobium bilobum. The sequence goes on along the minus strand of NW_026897936.1, from coordinate 17,859 downwards.
TCAGAATCCAATAGTATTGCTGAGAGAAAGAACCAGACATTAAATGAAATGATGTTGTTGACGTCTGGTTTGTGGGGGAAAATCATTTTAATGATAAAGTGTACAATCAATAAAGTACCCCACAAGAAAAATTAAGAACACCCCCTATGAAATATGGAAAGGTAAGGAGCCTACCTTGAATTATCTTGAAGTGTGGGGGTGTTTGACAAAGAGCATACCATACGACATATGGAAAGGAAAGAAGTCATCCCTGAAATATTTTAGAGTGTGGGGGTGCTTGGCTAAGGTTGCGGTTCCTAAACCTAAGAAGTTGAAAATCGGACCTAAAACCGTGGATTGTGTATTCATCGGTTATGCACTTAATAGTAGTGCTTATCGGTTTCTAATTTATAAATCTGATGTCTCAGACATACAAGTTAATACGGTTATTGAGTCAAGGGAAGTTACTTTCTTTAAAGACGTATTTCCGTATAAGAAAATACAAGAATAAAATGGTAATAATGATGACCAGGTTGTGATACCTCGGGATGCTACAACTAATATTGATCCTGTAGAGGATGTAAAAGATGAACCTAGACGTAGCAAGAGGCAAAGGACCGCCACATCCTTTGGACATGATTTTATGACATATTTATTAGAAAATGAGCCTCGAACGTCTAAGGAAGCTATAACGTCCCCGGAAGGACCCTTCTGGGAAGAGGCTATCAATAGTGAGATAGAGTCTATCTTGTCCAACCACACTTGGGAATTGGTAAACCTTCCTCCTGGCAATAAGCCTTTAGGAAGTAAGTGGGTTTTCAAAAGAAAAATGAAAGAGAATGGCACTATTGATAAATATAAAGCAAGGCTTGTGGTAAAAGGCTACAGGCAACGTGAAGGTCTCGATTATTTCGATACTTATTCACCGGTTACAAGGATCACATCCATTAGGATGTTGATCGCGGTAGCTGCATTGAATGGATTACAAATACATCAAATGGATGTTAAGACCGCCTTCTTAAACGGCAACCTGGAAGAAGAGATATATTTAGAACAACCTGAGGGTTTTGTTGTTCCAGGACAAGAACGGAAAGTTTGTCGCTTAATAAAATCCTTTTTACGGGTTAAAGCAAGCTCCAAAGCAATGGCATGCGAAATTTGACAATGTTATGTTATCAAATGGATTTCGAATCAATAAGTGTGACAAATGTGTCTATGTTCGAAATACTGAAAAAGGATTTGTCATTGTCTGTGTTTATGTAGACGACATGTTGATCATGGGTAGTAATAATCAAATGATTAAAGCTACTAAACAGTTACTTAATAGTAAGTTTGATATGAAAGATATGGGGATAGCAGACGTTATCCTAGGTATTAAAATCCATAGAACATCTGCAGGGTTGGCCTTATCACAGGCTCACTATATAGCTAAGGTTCTTGAGAAATTCAAAAGTTTGAATATATGCTCAAGAACCCTGTTGATTGTAATCTTAGTTTACTAAAGAACACTGGTAAAGCTACAGCACAAAAGCTATATGCTCAAGTGTTGGGAAGCCTGATGTATGTTATGAACTGCACCAGACCTGGTATTGCTTATACAGTAAGTCTGTTAAGTCGCTTTACTAGTAATCCAAATGAAAATCATTGGAAAGCTATGGTAAGAGTTTTGGGATACCTGAAGTATACTCAAAATTTTGCTTTGCATTACGAGAAATACCCCGCAGTTATAGAAGGGTATTATGATGTAAATTGGATCACCGGCTCTAACGACACTAGATCCACAAGTGGATATGTGTTCACCCTTGGTGGAGGTGCTGTGTGTCTTGGAAATCATCCAAGCAGACCTGCATTGCAAGGTTAACCATGGAAGCAGAATTTATTGCTTTAGATAAATCCGGTGAAGAAGCCAAGTGGCTTCGTAACTTTATTGAGGATGTTCCTAATTGGCCAAAACCGGTACCATCTGTATGCATACATTGTGATAGCCCAACAGCTATTGGAAGGGCCAAGAACGTCATGTATAACGGTAAGTCTAGACACATACGTCGTAGACATGATACCGTAAGACAACTACTCTCGAATGGAATTATTACAATTGACTATGTTAAGTCTAAAGAGAACATAGCGGATCCGTTAACCAAAGGGATTCTTAGAGAGTTGGTTGAAAATTTGTCGAAAGGAATGGGTTTAAGGCCTATCAATTGTTGAGCATTGCGGTAACTCTACCTAGAAGAGTGGAGATCCCATGAACTAGGTTCAAAGAGACAACTAAGTGATGGTCGACTGTTCAAACACTGTGGAGTTTTTAAACTCATACTCATTCCTAAGACAAGACAGTGTATTATGAGGGTAAGCATTTAGGCTTTTAATGATTTCTTAATCTGTTGTGTTCAGATGATGTATAGTGAGTTACATCAAAAGAAATCACCTATGTGAGTGTGAAGTGAGGGCCGCTTCTATGAGAATTTTTCAAAGGCCGATTCTCTAAAACACTCGCAGAACTAGGCAGGTGACCCACGGCCAAAATGGGCGCAACAAAGGACCAACAATGCTAGAGAAGAAAATGTGTGACTCCTATTGTCTAGGTATACACTAAAGGTTGACGGTTCAAGTCGACCTAGACCACCGATTGACCGAGTATATCCGATAGGTTTTCACTAGAGAAGGTTCAAAGGTAACTCCACCTGTCTCGATGCAGTTGTTTCTCGTTGAGGAAATTACACTTTGCATTTATACTCTTATGCATTTTTTGTCACGGTGATTTGACTTCTTATCCATGTGGGGGATTGTTGGAATTTACATATATATATATAAATTGTATAGAAAGTTTCATCCTAATGGACATGTTGTTTCATCCTTGAATGGGTGTCTTTTCGTGTCGAACGAATGTGTCTTTTCGTGTCCAACGGATGTGTTGTTTCGTCATCGAATAGGTGCCTTTTGGAACGTGACTTTACGTTTTCTATAAATAGACACTGACACCTTCATAAAATGGATCCAATTTTTCTGCACTGAAACTCTGCCGGAATTTTTCTCCTTCCGGTTTTGCATGTTCCTTTTCATACTCCGGTGTAGTTTCCTCTGGCATTTTGTTGTGTTCGTTTGGGCTGTTGACTGGTAGTGCCGCCACTCTTCAGACGAAATCCGTTCTATCCTGGGAGACAAGTGTCCATCTACTTTAGGCATCAGTGAGGGGACAAATTTTCTTAAGGAGACACGTTCTGTGGGCTCGGATTTTATCATTCTGATTTTGCATATCTGATTCATCATTCTGTCTTTCTCTAATACCTGACAAGTAAGTCTTTTTTTTTAATTGTTTATAATTGCACAGTGATAATTCTGATCATCTACCTCCTCCTCTGCTTTATACATGGGTTCAAACCTCTCAGTGATTTAACATCACCCACTGTCTTCAATAACAAATTAATCACACACTAAACTTAAACAACTATTAAGCTCCTCTTATATACTTTTTAAAAGCAGAGGCAAAGTAATAATACTGAGTGAACTGAAACTGAGCTTCCAAGATTCATTCAGTTATAAAAAACTTATCACTACAAACAAAAGTAACAATACAGATACAATGAATAAACCATAGACTACAGAGCACAAACAAATACATGACGTACAATATTAATAATGAGGATTTAACAAAAAATAAAGGTATGGTATGGTATGGTATGGTATCGGAAGTTACCTTATCCTCAGCAGCAAGTAAAGGAAGATTTTTGGGAAGAATCACAACTCAAGAGGCTCAGAGTCGGGTGCCATCAAGAGGAGAAATGCCTCTGTTCAGTGTCTTTTTTGAGCTGAGCTACAAATACAAGAGAGAGAGAAGAAAGAGAGGAATGAGTGAGTGTTATTAAATTAAATCCCGCCCAATTTTAGATGAAAAATCTTTGAAAATTGTAAATTGTAAATTTGTGATCTGAGATGAGACTGCATCTGCATGTTTCGGATTATGCATTGAGAGGTGAGAGAGACTAAGAGCAATGGTTGGTTATTTTGATCAGTTTTGTTTTGGCCCAATCCAATCCATCTTTAATTAATTATAATAAAACTTTAAATTATAATATTTGCGTTGAAATCAAATTATTATAGATTACCTGCTAAAAAGCGCGCGCGTGGTCAAGTGTCCAAAGCACATTACATTGATTTGCATTGGAGAGGGCCACACTTGACTTGACAATCAGACACTACACTACACTGAGTAAAAGCAATGCAATGAATGGACTTGGGTCGGGTGTTATTTTCAGCAGCATCATCTTTGTTTTGTTTTGTTTTGGGCCCAATCCAATCCAAATATCCAATCCATCTTTGTTTTGTCACTTACATACATCGAGGAGGGAGGGATTTCTTAATTCTAAATAAATAAATGTTAATTAAAATGCTAATTAATATATCTGATTCTATATCCTATACTATACTACCGTAGAAGGAGAGGAGGGAGGAATAAATTATTATTATTAACTACTCAATGAAAGAATTAAATTATAGAACAATTTCGGATCTTAAAAAAATTATTTAGAAAGTATCTCATAGACTTTCTTTTACATAGAGGGCCTATAAACTTATAGGCCGACCTATTTTATATTATTTATTTTAAATTAAATAAATAAATTATTATTTTAATGCTTTTGAATAATAAAATTATATTATTTTAATTATTTTCTTTAATTATTGAACGTCTTGTAGGCTTAAACAGGCTAACAAGTCTATGTCAAGACTTTTGTTTTTTAAATATACGTCATGCTAAATTTATAATTTGGGCGTGCACAAGCTAACGAATCTGGCCATGCCTAAAGTATTTTACATGTGTCTGACGTATTTAAGCTAAAGCCTATCTCTATCCAGCCTATTTACACCCCCCTACTTTTAACAATGGTTTTTCGTTGTTGATTAAATGTGAGTACTATAAACATGCTTTTAACGTTGGTTGGCCCGCCCCGCCCCGCCACCAACCCGCCAAAAACGGGACAGGGCGGGTTAACCCGCCATTAAATATGGGTGGGAAAAATGAACTCACCCCGTTTTATGGTGGGTTGGCGGGTCAACCCACCAACCCGACAATTAAAAAAATAAATATTTAAAATTTAAAAATAAATTATATTTTATTAATTTTTCTAATATTATTTTATTTTATTTCACACTTCTTTTAATTTTTCTCAATCTCAATCTTAAATGTATACTAATATTTGTCAAAACATTCTTTAGGAACTCATTCGTCTCCATATAAAGATAACATTTGTCATAAATAAAATTGTTATTCTTTATTTTTTCTAAGAAGTACTAATGTAAAAAAAAAATTGGATATCACAAAAATTTAATGACAAATGAAATACTACTTAATTGTAAAATATATATATATATAACCCGACGGGTCAACCCGTTTTGACCCACTTCTAGGCGGGGCGGGTTGAAGTGGGTTGGTGGGTTGAAAATCTCAACCCAACTCGTCCCGTTTTGGCGGGTTGACCTGCCGGGCAGTGGCGGAGCCACGTTGTGGCCTACAGTTGCCTTGGCACTGGCTTATTTAGCCACGTTCATTTAGCTACATTTGAAAAGTAGCAAATTCTGTTCAAATTTTTTGAAAATTAGCCACGTTTTGGTCGTAGCCAAAGAACCGTAGCTATTTGGGCACTAGCTGAATTTTTTGGCACTTGCTAACATGTCATGCTGGCTCCGCCACTGCCGTCGTGCTCAACCCATATTGTCACCCCTAAATTTACATATAAAGTAGAGTCATCAAAACAGGCTATCTCTTCCTGTTAGGCCCTAGCTTGCACGAGTTAAGGCAAAAAATCCTACAAATAAAAAAGCCTGCATGAGCCAAAAACTTATATAATCCCACGAGATAGGGCCTGTCCACGAGCCAAAATTTCATATAAGTCAATCATTTGTCATTAATTAAAATTGTGACAGTAGCAAACAGGCATCACCAAAACCTTATCTGAAATTTCCATCCCTGATCCATCTACCGCTCCCAACTTCTACACTATATAATCAACTATAATGGAAAGAACAAAAAATCTTTACGTAATCCTCCAAGACAAGCAATCAATGAGATAAAATAAACCATGTTGTCATATAATTGAATGGAAATTGATTTCTCCGGAGAAACTATTCCCCTATTACAGACTCATAAAAATGTCTCATCCATCTTTTTTCTTTAATATATTGAGTCCCGTATATTTAATGGGTATGCAGAAGAGGAATAATTTCTTCTGCAACATGAGAAACTAGGAAAACTATTGCCACTTTGTTATTCCTCACTTTAACATAAATTCGTTACATTAATTATGCATTTGCTACTTTAGAGTAAGCATCATCGAAATTCAAAACTTAGATAGAAATATAAACCATCCAAATGGAAAAATAAAAGGATGTTTGAAAAATAAACACCAAAAATGAGAAAGATCATGTGGCAGATAGTAGGGGTGTTAACGGGCCGAGCCGAGCCGAGCTTTGATCTTAACGGGCCAAGCCTGTATTTAAACGTGTCAGACTGGCCTTAGCCTGTTACCTGTTACGAATATAATATTAGCCTGTGGCCTGGTTCGTTTACAAAAAATAAAAGCATGTGGCCTGTTTATTTATTAAAAATAAAAACCTTACATTCCAATTTGTAGCCGTATTCAACCCATTAATCATGCACTGATATGTATTTTTTGTAAGAAAATAATAGTTGTTTCTTTTATAATAAAAAAACATTAATATTAAAAAATCAAAATAACAACATCACCTTTACTTTATTTTACGTTGCTTTTCCTTAATTTTCTTCCACATTCTAGATTTTTTACATTAAATTTTCTTCCACATTTCTTAATATTCTAGATTTTTTACACTAGATTTGAACCCCACCAATAATTTTTCTTCCACATTTTACATTAATTTTTCTTCCACGGTCGCCGCCATAAGCATCATTATAAGCCGTGGAATCCGCATGGCTTATAAAAATAGATGATGAACATGACTTAGATCGGGGAGAAGAGATAGAGCAGAGACAGAAAACTGAGAAAAGGATGTTGAAATGATTAATATAAAAATATAAAAAATAAATAAATTTAATGTATACGGACCAGCCTCCAAGGCTTCAAGGCCGAGCTTGGCTATGAAAGCCTGAGGCATTTTAAATAAAAAAGCTTTTGCATGAGTATAAGTCTGGGCTTAATAATAAAAAAAGACGAGCCGAGCCGAAACGGGCCGGGCCTAAGATCCCTGATAGGCCCTTGGCCTTATTATCACCCCTAGCGGATAGCATAAGTCCCACCACACCTAATAATTTCAATCATTTTTACCTTTCAAGAATCAAGTACTGGATTCGAGATAATTTACACTTTCAATCTCAGCCACTTTACCTTAAAAATCATTAAATATATATTAAAACGATATAATTTTATTTAGAATAATATAAAATCATGTCCTTTAAAATAAAAAATATTTTCCCTTTTTTTTGTAACTAAATATTTTCCCTTTAAAATTTAAAAAAGCATCCCAAAAAAATAAATAGACAACCTTATAATTTTGAAGAAATGCTTATGATAAAATAAATAAATTTTCTCTCTTTCCACCAAACAGATCATGGATTGAAAACAACAGTTATTGAGTAATCTAGATCTATAAGCGAGCACAAATATCTAGAATTTTCTCCACCTTTATATATATATATATATATATATATATATATATATATATATATATATATTATATATATGGACTTGTCATCTTCAAGTCCATATCATATATATTTGTCATATATGTTTTTATCAATTAGGTAGAATAATTACTCCTTTTCAAAAAATATAACAACTCTTGTTGATAATTTTTACTAAATCGTCGTGAGTTTGATTCATGTTGATGCTCCTTCATAGGTCAATTACATGTAAGTACCACTGTAAGCACTTGCTCTAATTATTAACCAAACAAGAACAATAGTGAAAATAAAAGTATAAAAATAGAAAGAATGCATGGTTACGTGACTTGTTGGTTATACAAACTCAAAGAAAATACAAATGAATGGAGGTCAATCTCAGTAGAGAACAAATCTGGGAAGCCAAAGAATTAAATTTGAATCCCATTTACAACTACATAGACAAGAAATAATTGGTGTTATCAACTACATAGACAACAAATAATCCGAGTCAATCATTTGTGTAATAATCCGAGTCTATCATTTGTGTAGGATCATAAAGATCAAAGTCAGAATCAAAGTCCAAGTCCAAGTCTTCATTTAAGATTGAGCCTATTGAGCTTAAATTGGTAAGATGTGAAGCATAACTGCCATCCTGGCTTTGGTCAGCCAACCCCTAAAATGGCACAATATTACTTGTTTGCCTAGGACTAATCATCTCACCAGATGAAGAGGATATTTAAAAGGACTGGCTTGCTGGGTTGCCTTAGACCTGATTCTTTTCAGTCGAAGTCTTTATTTCTGCAGCAATTAAAAAAACAAATAAAGTTCTATAAATGAAAAACTATGGTTTTATGAAATTAAAGCATAAAGGAAAAGAAAAAAATACCTGCAGATGGCTGGCCACATGCGCCCTAGTAAGATGCTTCTCAGCCTTCATCAATTGAAGAATTTTTCTAGGTACAACCTCTGCAATCAAAAGAACATACAAATGTGTCAGACTTCATTAACAATAATGCCATGACATCTACTCCAGTGCACTACAGATTAGGAAGAGTATTTGAGAAAGCATTCAAAATAATGTTGAACAAAAAAATACAGCAATTGGAAAAATACAGCAAACATATACTTTTGCAATACAAAAAAAAAACCCAGAGTTTTCACAGGAATGGAAAAAGGCATCATTGTTCCATTTTTGGCAGCGAATGGAAGACACAGTTGGGACCAATTGGGCAGCTTCCAGCTCTCATGAGACCAAATTAATCATGATCGAATTAAGGAAAATTTGAATTTTGATTTGTTCAGTTTTCGAGAGATGCCAAATAAGTATATTAGCTTACTCCAAGGAAAGGATTACTGAAATAGAGGAATACATGGGCAGTGGATTTGTTTGTTATTTGGAAATGCACACTGGTATTAACAACGGAGAAGCCATTTTTTATTTTGGTGCAGATTCCAATATTATGACAGAAATTATATATCCAAGTGGGGCTGAGACAGATGTTCGAAGAATTATGGTTGGATTCTGGGCAGTGGATGTGAAGACAGTTGTGGAAATAAAGTTTGCAAAGAGAGGTGATGGAACTAGTTTTCACATTGTAATATTATTAGGATTTGATTGCTATTTCTACACAAAAATATAATAAAAGTATTGCTAAAACAAAGCAGAAACATCAATTGAATGACCAATTGTAGCAATTAATAACAATTAAGATAACAACTACTTTGCATTGTAGAGAAAGAGTGAATAACTTACTGTCAACACCCAAGTCATTAACAGCGGCCACAAAACATCGACCGATGTAGCTCTTCGGTCCAAACAGCCCAAGACTGCTTTTGGGTTGATCGGTCCTCTTGGTTAAGACATTTCTCAAGTTCTACATGAACTTCATCCTCATCTTCTTCCATCTTCTCAGCTTCATCCTCATCTTCATCATCTTCCATCTTCTCAGCTTCATCCTCATTTTCATCCTCATCTTCTTTCATCTTCTCAGCTTTTTCATCATCTTCATCTTCTTCCATCTCCTCAGCTTCATCCTCATCATCTTCCATCTTTTCAGCTTTTTCATCATCTTCAACATGATGAAAAACCAACATGTTATCATTCCAATCGAAACCAACATCTAAATATTGCGAAAAAAAAACGAAGGAAAGAAAGAAAGAACCATTAATATTTAAAAAATAAATAAAATGGAAAACCCACATATCTAAATATATCCAATGTTAGTTTTGTCAAATAAAACACCAACTGAAAAAACTAACAAACTAAACTAGACAAAATCAAAAAACAAAAAAACCAGTTAATAGTCCAGTAATAAGATGTCTGGGCAGACAGAAACAAAAGCACACAATCGAACATCCACTGTATTATCAAGAAAAAAAGAAACGAAATAGAAAGAAAAGAAAAGCAAGAACATAATGGAAAAGCCACACCCTCAATATTGCCAGAATAATAAAGAAAAAGAAAGAAAGAAACATATATTTCATATGGTATTGACAAAAGACAAGCCACACCCTCAATCTCTATTTTCAAGAAAAAAAAAGGAAAGGAAAGAACACAGTCGAATATCAGCAAGAAACCCACATACTCAATCTTTTCAAGCAAGAAATATCAGCATATAATCAAACATTTTCAAGAAAAAAAGAAAAGAAAAGAAAAGAAAAGAAAGGGAAGAAGTACCATACCTAGGTAGTGACACCTTTGTAGGAGTGTTGCCAAACAATACAGGCTGGTTGGGTCATCATCTCCCATTGCATCCCATCTCCCATTGCATCCCATCTCCCATATTCATCCTCATCTTCTTCCATCATCTCAGCTTCATCCTCATCTTCATCCTCTTCCATCTTCTCATCTTCATCCTCATCTACTTGCATCCCATCTCCCATTGCATCCCATCTCCCATATTCATCCTCATCTTCTTCCATCATCTCAGCTTCATCCTCATCTTCATCCTCTTCCATCTTCTCAGCTTCATCCTCATCTTCATCCTCTTCTACTTGCATCCCATCTCCCATTGCATCCCATCTCCCAAAATCATCCTCATCTTCTTCCATCATCTCAGCTTCATCCTCATCTTCATCCTCTTCCATCTTCTCAGCTTTTTCATCATCTTCAACATGATGAAAAACCAACATGTTATCATTCCAATCGAAACCATAGATATTTAAAAAATAAATAAAATAGAAAACCCCCATATCTAAATATATCCAATGTTAGTTTTGTTAAATAAAACACCAACTGAAAAAATTAACAAACTCAACTAGACAAAATCAAATTTACAAAATTAAAAAACAAAAAAAACAGTTAATAGTCCAGTAATATGATGTCTCGGCAGACAGAAACAAAAGCATACAATCGAACATCCACAGTTATCAAGAAAAAAAAAGAAACGAAATCAAAAGAAAAGAAAAGCAAGAACATAATGGAAAAGCCACACCCTCAATATTGCCAGAATAATAAAGAAAAAGAAAGAAAGAAACATATATTTCATATGGTATTGACAAGCAACTGTTGACAAGCCACACCCTCAATCTTCTATTTTCAAGAAAAAAAAAGAAACATACTGTATTTTCAATAAAAGAAAAAAGAAAAGAAAAACGAAATCAAAAGAAAAGAAAAGCAAGAACATAATGGAAAAGCCACACCCTCAATATTGCCAGAATAATAAAGAAAAAGAAAGAAAGAAACATATATATTTCGTATGGTATTGACAAGCAACTGTTGACAAGCCACACCCTCAATCTTCTAAAGAAAAAAAAAAAAGAAACATACTGTAGCATTGACAAGCAACTGTTGACAAGCCACACCCTCAATCTTCTATTTTCAAGAAGAAAAAAGAAACATACTGTATTTTCAAGAAAAGAAAAAACAAAAGAAAAAAGAACACAGTCGAATATCAGCAAGAAATATCAGCAAGAAACCCACATACTCAATCTTTTCAAGCAAGAAATATCAGCACATAATCAAACATTTTCAAGAAAATAAGAAAAGAAAAGAGAAGAAAAGAAAGGGCAGAAGTAACATACCTAGGTATTGACACCTTTGTAGGAGTGTTGCCAAACAATGCAGGCTGGTTGGGTCATCATCTACTTGCATCCCATCTCCCATATTCACCAATTCCATTGTCTTGATAAAACAATCCAAGAACAAGAGAAAGAAACAAGCAAGAACAAGAGAAAGAAACTAGGAAACCCAAAGAAACCAAGAAAACTTTAAGAAGGAGTGAAAACAGAGAAAGAAACCCTAAGAAAACCTTAAGAAAACAGAGAAAGAAACCCTAAGAAAACCTTAAGAAGAGTGAATAGAGAGAAAGAAAAATTTTAATTTATATTTTTTGGCGGCAAAACTATGATGACCGTTGTATTCTCTTAACTCTTAACTCGTAAGTTATTTCCGTCCCTCTGAAGTTCTAATTTAGCTACTCTTAAAATTTATTATATTTACTAATTTATATTAGCTAATGTATATACATATTAAAAAATATATGTGTGGATGGACAGCTGAGAAATATATATTCTAATTTTAAAGAAATAAAATTCATTTTAATTATTAAAAATATGAGACATGATTGGGTTGAGAAAAAATTCATCACTATAGTTTGACTAATTACTTTGATTAATTTAATAAAAAAAACCCGCGATTCGCACTAAAATAAATATAATCATAATAATATTTATTAAAAAATTGGCTTTACTAAATGCTAACATCTATTGGTTGTGTCCCCACAATCACAACATAATACAGAATAAAGAAGAGGTACTTACTTACCAGAGAGGTGACTACTTCAGTTGTTTGATGAAATACTTCTGAGGGATCTACACCACAGAACACTGGCAGGACCTTGGTATATTTGGTTCTGCTCCGCTCCATTATTACCTCCTTAAAACATTTCCAGAGAAAATAGTGTTTACTATTTTCTCTGGAAATGTTTTGAGAAAACAATAACATAAACACTATTTTGAAACGCCTCATCATTATCATGTAAAAAAACACTAGTTGTTTGTTGGGTGCACATGCAAAGAAGAGAGTGGTTCTGATCTGTAATATAATGGGGTAGGTGGTGGCGGTTTCGGTGAACTGAAGACAATGGATCTATGGAAGTGAAATGAGAGTCCAAAGATAATGTAAAGTGAGAGAGAATGGACAGATCGCAGCAATAAGTTTTTGAGAAAGGTGAAAGAGAGAGACACGTAGATATAGAAAGGTAGGAAGCGGAAAAGCTCAAGAGAGAAGAGTGGACGCAAAAAAATAAAAGCAAGCTCTCTTGTCAAATCACAACTTTCACATTAGGTGAAATGAGGACTGACAAAAGCAATTAATGGCTCTGATCTCTGATCAACAGAACAGTAGTATCTCTCTCCTATTCCCCAAATAAACTTTAATCTCATACTACCATCCTTATAAACAAGAGAATACATCGATATCAGGAGCAAGGGACTCTCTCTGTAGGGAAAAAGCGAAAGACTATGCATGACACCAGAGATTATAAACTACAGAATAGGTGAATGAATGATACAGGGCTACACAGCACAGCTAGATAGTTTTAATATAATAATCAATGGAGTCATAGCAGCAGGGATTTTAACTACAATTGTTTAAAATTAAAAAAAAAATGATATACTATTTAATATGTTTAGAATTTAAAAAAAAAAATAATAATATTCTTCATCTTCAATCTTTATTAATAATTTGATAATATCACACTATCATTTTTGGAAAGAAAAAAGATTCAAAATTCCATAAGAAGCCAAGTTTTTGAGAAAGGTGAAAGAGAGAGAGACACGTATAGAAAGGTAGGAAGTGGAAAAGCTCAGGAGAGATGCAAGGAACCAAATAAAGCTCTCTTGTCAAATCACAAATTAGGTGCTCTGAGGATCTGACTCTGACTCTGATCTCTGATCAACAGAACAGTAGTCTAGCATCTCTCCTATTCCCCAAATAAAGTAACACAAACAGTGCAATTAAACTTCAATCTTATTAAGAAATTTTTCAAATTCATTTATTTATTTATTTTCTTCTCTTTAAATTAATCACACACTAAACTTAAACAACTATTAATTAACCTCCTCTTATATACATGCATGTTTTTAAAAGCAGAGGCAAAAAGTAATAATACTGAGTGAATAGAAACAGAGCTTCTAAGATTCATTCAGTTATATATAAGAAACTTAACACTACAAACAAAAGTAATAATACAGACAGATACAATGAATGAACCATCATAGAGCACAAACAAATATACATACATGACACGTACAGTATTAATAATGAGGATTTAAGAAAAAATAAAGGTATGGCATGGTATGGAGGGGAAGTTACCTTATCCTCAGCATTCAGCAGCAAGTAAAGGAAGATTATTGAGAAGAATCTCAACTCAAGAGGCTCAGTGTCGGGGGCCATCAAGAGGACTAGCTCAGAAATGCCTCTGTTCAGTGTCTTTTTTGAGCTGAGCTACAAATACAAAAAGAAATACATGTTTTATGGTCGCTGAAAAAAAAACGCAATAACACACTTAAAATAAATGGAAGAACCAATGAAATGAAATGAAAGCAGAGGCGAAAGAAAGTTCCTTTCCTGTGAGTTGAGCTGCTGCTTGTAGTTGGTAGCTTATCTTGTTGAACAAGATCTTCAACAGTATTCACTACAAGAAAAAAGTTTATTTGTGACGAAAAATTTTTGTCATAAATTTTGTCACAAATGACAATTTTCGACACAAATAATCAAATTTCGTCACAAATAAAATTGCAACACAGGAATTTGTTACGAAATTTACTTGCGACGTATGAATTTGTGACAAAATTTCATAAAATTTTGCCACTAATAAGATTTTTTCTTGTAGTGATTGTTATTGTGAGTTGAGCTGAGCATCGGCCAAAGGTAACCACCATTTTTGTGATTTGATTGAAAGAAAGAAAGAAAACTTGAAGAAGATCATTCATTCAAGTCAGATTCAATGAATCGTTTATTTAGAAGGAAGAGAAGATAACGAAAAGAAAAGGTAACCAACCATTTTTGTGATTTGATTGAAGGGTGAGAAGAGAAGAGAAGAGGGGGCTTAGGGTTTTTCTTTGGTGGAGAAGAGAGAGAGGGAGAAGAAAGAGAGGAATGAGTGAGTGTAATTAAATTAAATCCCGCCCAATTAAATTACATTTTTTACGTTTAAGCTAGATGCCAGTGAAAATTAAAATTAAACAATGAAAACATATATGTACGAGTAAACAAGAGAATACATCGATATCAGTAGCAAGGACTCTCTTTAGGGGAAAAGATACAAGGATTATAGACTACAGAATAGGTAAATGAATGATACAGTGCTACACAGCACAGCTATATAGTTTTAATATAATAACACTATCATTTTTTGGAAACAAAAAAAGCTTCAAAATTCCCTAAGAAGCCAAGATTTTGAGAAAGTGAAAGAGAGAGACACGTAGAGAGAGAGAGAGAAAGGTAGGAGCTCAAGAGAGAAGCAAGGAAGCAAAAAAAAGAAGAAGTGCGCAATTAATAACCAATAAAGCTCTCTTGTCAAATCACAACATTAGGTGCTCTGAGGATCTGACTCTGATCTTCGATCAACAGAACAGTAGTCTAGCATCTCTCCTATTCCCTAAATAAAGTAACACAAACAGCGCAATTAAACTTCAATCTTATTAAGAAATTTTTCAAATCCATTTTTTTATTTATTTTCTTCTCTTTAAATTAATCACACACTAAACTTAAACAACTATTAAGCTCCTCTTATATACTTTTTAAAAGCAGAGGCAAAGTAATAATACTGAGTGAACTGAAATTGAGCTTCTAAGATTCATTCAGTTATAAAAAACTTATCACTACAAACAAAAGTAACAATACAGATACAATGAATAAAGCATAGACTATAGAGCACAAACAAATACATGACGTACAGTATTAATAATGAGGATTTAAGAAAAAATAAAGGTATGGTATGGTATGGTATCGGAAGTTACCTTATCCTCAGCAGCAAGTAAAGGAAGATTTTTGGGAAGAATCTCAACTCAAGAGGCTCAGAGTCGGGTGCCATCAAGAGGAGAAATGCCTCTGTTCAGTGTCTTTTTTGAGCTGAGCTACAAATACAAATAAAAATACATGTTTTAAGGTCGCTGAAACAAAAAGAAAAAAGAAAAAAACGCAATAACACACTTAAAATAAATGGTAGGACCAACGAAATGAAATGAAATGAAATAAAAGCAGAGGCGAAAGAAAGTTCCTTTCCTGTGAGTTGAGGAGCTGCTTGTAGTTGGTAGCTTATCTTGTTGAACAAGATCTTCAACAGTATTGTTATTGTGAGTTGAGCTGAGCTTAATTGAAGAGAAGAGAAGAGAAGAGAAGGGGGCTAGGCTTAGGGTTTTTCTTTGGTGGAGAAGATAGAGAGAGAGAGAGAGAGAAGAAAGAGAGGAATGAGTGAGTGTTATTAAATTAAATCCCGCCCAATTTTAGATGAAAAATCTTTGAAAATTGTAAATTGTAAATTTGTGATCTGAGATGAGACTGCATCTGCATGTTTCGGATTATGCATTGAGAGGTGAGAGAGACTAAGAGCAATGGTTGGTTATTTTGATCAGTTTTGTTTTGGCCCAATCCAATCCATCTTTAATTAATTATAATAAAACTTTAAATTATAATATTTGCGCTGAAATCAAATTATTATAGATTACCTGCTAAAAAGCGCGCGCGTGGTCAAGTGTCCAAAGCACATTACATTGATTTGCATTGGAGAGGGCCACACTTGACTTGACAATCAGACACTACACTACACTGAGTAAAAGCAATGCAATGAATGGACTTGGGTCGGGTGTTATTTTCAGCAGCATCATCTTTGTTTTGTTTTGTTTTGGGCCCAATCCAATCCAAATATCCAATCCATCTTTGTTTTGTCACTTACATACATCGAGGAGGGAGGGATTTCTTAATTCTAAATAAATAAATGTTAATTAAAATGCTAATTAATATATCTGATTCTATATCCTATACTATACTACCGTAGAAGGAGAGGAGGGGGGAATAAATTATTATTATTAACTACTCAATGAAAGAATTAAAATATAGAACAGTTTCGGATTTTAAAAAAATTATTTAGAAAGTATCTCATAGACTTTCTTTTACATAGAGGGCCTATAAACTTATAGGCCGACCTATTTTATATTATTTATTTTAAATTAAATAAATAAATTATTATTTTAATGGTTTTGAATAATAAAATTATATTATTTTAATTATTTTCTTTAATTATTGAACGTCTTGAAGGCTTAAACAGGCTAACAAGTCTATGTCAAGACTTTTGTTTTTTAAATATACGCCATGCTAAATTTATAATTTGGGCGTGCACAAGCTAACGAATCTGGCCATGCCTAAAGTATTTTACATGTGTCTGACCTAGTTAAGCTAAAGCCTATCTCTATCCAGACTATTTACACCCCCCTACTTTTAACAATGGTTTTTCGTTGTTGATTAAATGTGAGTACTATAAACATACTTTTAACGTTGGTTGGCCCGCCCCGCCCCGCCACCAACCCGCCAAAAACGGGACAGGGCGGGATAACCCGCCATTAAATATAGGTGGGAAAAATGAACTCACCCCGTTTTATGGTGGGTTGGCGGGTCAACCCACCAACCCGTCAATTAAAAAAATAAATAATTAAAATTTAAAAAAAAATTATATTTTATTAATTTTTCTAATATTATTTTATTTTATTTCACACTTCTTTTAATTTTTCTCAATCTCAATCTTAAATGTATACTAATATTTGTCAAAACATTCTTTAGGAACTCATTCGTCTCCATATAAAGATAACATTTGTCATAAATAAAATTGTTATTTTTTATTTTTTCTAAGAAGTACTAATGTAAAAAAAAAATTGGATATCACAAAAATTTAATGACAAATGAAATACTACTTAATTGTAAAATATATAACCCGCCGGGCAGTGGCGGAGCCACGTTGTGGCCTACAGTTGCCTTGGCACTGGCTTATTTAGCCACGTTCATTTAGCTACATTTGAAAAGTAGCAAATTCTGTTCAAATTTTTTGAAAATTAGCCACGTTTTGGTCGTAGCCAAAGAACCGTAGCTATTTGGGCACTAGCTGAATTTTTTGGCACTTGCTAACATGTCATGCTGGCTCCGCCACTGCCGTCGTGCTCAACCCATATTGTCACCCCTAAATTTACATATAAAGTAGAGTCATCAAAACAGGCTATCTCTTCCTGTTAGGCCCTAGCTCGCACGAGTT
>NW_026897935.1:0-40648 GCF_033153095.1 Gastrolobium bilobum | reverse complement strand
GACGGCGCACATCTCTGATATGATATGGATATATGCTCTGTTCTGTTATGATATCTGTTATATGTTGTATTTGTATACTCTGTATCTGAATTTCATGCAGGAGTGAGCCAGGGGTATGGAGAATTCTCTATAAACCTGGAGCTTATTGAGATTTGTAATCTCACCCCTCTTTGGGGACACATTTTCAGGGGCCCAGATTTCCGGTGAGTCCTCACTAGGCAGGGACACGACACGTGGCTGAGGCAGTTGACAGACCGGATTTTGAGTGGTTGTAGGCTACTACCTTTTGGAGTGTTTGATGTATTTTAGTATTTTCGCATTTGATGGATCATGATATTGATCCTTTATTTTGTATATGGCCTGTATATGTTTTGTACATGTCTATCAGTTTGATGCATGTACATTTGAGTATTCAGGAACGTTATATGATGATGTAGTATTCAGATAGGTTTATGTTTTGATGGCATGCTGTTAGATTTAGTGGCACGGAGCCATGTTATGCATGCGCCCATGTATGGGTATTTGATTATATTTGGATATCTGGTATTTCTGAATTGATATGTTGTATAAACTGTTTATCAGGAAATGCTTCTGAGGGGGATTGGAAAATCCCCAGTTGTCCGATTTATAGAGGAAACTCTGCCCGATTTTCGTTTACGCCGAGTAAGAATTAAGTTAGAAAAAGAAAAAGTTAGCTCATATTTTTGTAAGTTAAGTCTTCCGCTGTTTCTGTTTGTATCATATGTATGTTAATTGAACCGGCTCGAGACGGGGATGTTACATTTATGGTATCAGAGCAGTTTCTCTAGAAGAGCCTGTGAAATATTGCATGAACTGTTCGGGTTGTTATATTCTTGAGTTTTTCTTGGAATACTATGATATGCATGTCTGATCACCGAGTGTGAGCGTAGCTAACTCATTCCTTTGTGTGCAGCCACTAATAGAGAGCAAAGAGAAAGAATGCTAAATGCCTTCCGAAAACATGCACCACCAAATTATAAAGGAGGCATTGATCCTATTGCTGCAATTCAGTGGTTAGAAGAATTGGATCGCATTTTTACTGTCATGGAATGTGATGATCAGCAGAAATTGTTGTATGCTTCTTATATGTTGCAGAATGATGCAGCTGATTGGTGGAGAAATACCCGTCTGCCCTTGGAATGTCAGGGTTATGCTATTACCTGGCCTTTATTTGAAAGGCAATTCTTGCTGAAATACTTTCCGGCTGAAGCCCGGATAAGGAAGAAGGGTGAATTTGAAGAACTAAAGCAGGGTCAGATGTCTATTGATGAATACTTGAATAAGTTCAATAAGCTGGCCAAATACTCTCATTTCCAGAGAGCTCCACCTACAGAAGATGACTTGATTTTTAAATTTCATAGAGGATTACATGATAACATCTCTGAAAAACTTGCAGGTGACTCATTTGATACTTTTGCTGCACTTGTTAAAAAGTGTAAAAATATTCAAGAATATTACAGAAGGAAGCATAAGGACCAATCTGCTCCTAATTCTGGTCCTAAAAACACCTCTGGGAATTCTAAAGGAAAAGGGTTGCAGGTTAGACAGTCTGATGGTAAGTTCAAAAAGGCGGGAAATTCTAAGCCTGGAAATATTAAGCCTGCTTCTCTATGTGCTACATGTGGTAAAGTTCATGCAGGGGTTTGCAGAAAAGAGCAAAGACTGTGTTACAAATGTGGCCAACCTGGGCATTTTATTAGGGACTGCCCCTTTAATGGGGGACAGGTTTCTACTATTCAGGCCACTCCGGCTCCTATTGTGGTTGAGGAACCATCTCTACCTCTCCCACCTCCAGTTGCCCGAGTATATGCAGTGACTCAGCAAGAGGCTGAGAGGTCAGCTAGTTTGGTGCGAGGTATGATTTCTATTCATGATGAAATGCTTAGTGTTTTGTTTGATTCTGGTGCCACGCATTCTTTTATTGCTGATTATGTAGCTGAAGCATTTGGTCTGCATGTGATAAAAATGAAAACTCCTATGCGTATTGTTACGGCTGTGGGAAGAGTTTTTAATGAAGACTATGTTTGTGAAAATGTGAAATTCAAGTATGAAGGCAGGGAATATTCTGCCGACTTTATTGTCTTGCACCTTGCTTCTGTGAATTTAATTCTGGGGATGGATTGGTTGTCCAAGTACTGTGTGAAGATTGACTGCTGCAGTAAAACCATTTATGTCTCATCTCATGATGAAGAAATGGAGTCTCCTTATTTGTCTGTACTTCAGGTGGTAAAGGCCTTGAAGGAAGGAGATTCCGGGTATGTTTTATTGGGAGGTCTGGTTGGCGTCAACAAGGAGCCAATTTCTGTTATTCCGATTGTCTCTGAGTTTGAGGATGTCTTTCCGGATGAAATTCCGCACTTTCCTCCAGAGAGGGAAATTGAATTTGCAATTGACTTATTGCCTGGTGTGGGACCTATCTCCCTTGCCCCATACCGGATGTCACCTCTAGAATTATCTGAATTGAAGAAGCAGATTGAAGACTTGTCCAGTAAGAATTTTATCAGACCGAGTGTGTCTCCGTGGGGAGCACCGGTGATCTTTGTTAAGAAGAAGGATGGGTCTATGAGATTATGTACAGACTACCGGCAGTTGAACAAGGTTACTGTTAAGAATAAGTATCCTTTGCCGCGGATAGATGATTTGTTGGATCAGTTGCGGGGTGCGACTGTATTTTCTAAGATTGATCTCCGGTCCGGGTATCATCAAATCCGGGTAAAGCCGGATGACGTTCCGAAGACAGCTTTCAGGTCCCGTTATGGGCACTATGAGTATCTGGTTATTCCTTTTGGGCTTACAAATGCACCAGCCGTTTTCATGGGTTATATGAATCGGATCTTTAAAGCCTATCTGGATCAGTTTGTGGTGGTCTTTATAGATGACATACTGATATATTCAAAGAGTAAAGAAGAGCATTCCGAGCATCTAAAGGTTGTTTTGCAGATTCTGAGAGAGCATCAGTTGTATGCTAAACCATCAAAATGTGAATTCTGGCTTTCTGAGATACAATTTCTGGGCCATGTCATCTCATCTGAAGGAGTGGCAGTGGACCCGAGCAAGATTGAAGCAGTGGTAGAATGGGAACGTCCTAAAAATGTTACAGAGATCAGGAGTTTTCTTGGTTTGGCTGGATATTATAGGCGTTTTATTGAGGGATTCTCACGGATGGTTTTACCGTTGACACGGTTAACCCGTAAAGGGAACCCATTTGTGTGGACCCAAGAATGTGAAGTGAGCTTTCAAGAGTTAAAAAGGAAGTTGACTACAGCTCCGGTATTAATATTGCCGGATCCTACAAGTAAGTTTGTGGTGTATTGTGATGCTTCTAAGTTTGGGTTAGGCTGTGTGTTAATGCAGTTCCGTCAGGTGGTCGCTTATGCTTCTCGGCAGTTGAAACCGCATGAGGAGAATTATCCGACGCATGATCTTGAGTTGGCAGCCGTAGTGTTCGCATTGAAAATTTGGCGACACTTTCTATACGGGGCCGATTTTATTGTCTACAGTGACCACAAAAGTCTAAAGTATCTGTTTGATCAGAAGGAGCTAAACATGAGGCAACGCCGATGGGTGGAATTTCTGAAGGATTATGATTTTGAATTGCTATATCACCCTGGTAAAGCCAATGTAGTAGCTGATGCTTTAAGCAGAAAGACGCTTGGTATGGCCAATTTGATGATTTCCGAGTATAACTTGATTGAGAAATTCAGGGATCTCCACATTCCTGTGCATATAGAAGATAGTCCGCATTTATTGACTACTACGGTAGTCCTGAATTCACTAGTTGAGCGGATTAAAGAAGCTCAATTGCTTGATGAAGAGATTCAGTCTATGAAAGAGCAGGACTTTGTGTCCACTGATAGGTTCGGTCTTAAGTTTTACAAGGATCGGATCATTGTTCCAAAAGGTCAGATGGTAGATGAGGTATTAACTGAGGGTCACATGGGTAAGTACACTATCCATCCTGGTGCTACCAAGATGTACCAAGACTTGAAACGGAATTTCTGGTGGTCGGGAATGAAGAAAGACATTGCTCTATTTGTGAGTAAGTGTTTGACATGTCAGAAAGTTAAGATTGAACATCAGAGACCTTCTGGATTACTGCAGCCCTTGGATATTCCGGAATGGAAATGGGTCAGTATTTCTATGGATTTTGTAGTAGCATTACCGAGAACTCAGGCTGGTTTTGATTCCATCTGGGTAGTTGTTGACAGATTGACAAAGTCTGCACATTTCATACCAGTTAAAACGAGTTTCTCCACAGAGCAGTTGGCTCGGATATATGTAAGAGAGATTGTGAAACTTCATGGTGTTCCTGAAAGTATCATTAGTGATCGGGACCCTAAATTTACTTCTAGACTCTGGGATGCAGTGCAACAGGCCTTCGGTACACAGTTGAGGCTGAGCACGGCTTATCATCCCCAGACTGATGGTCAGACTGAGAGGACTATTCAGACCCTGGAGGACATGTTGAGGGCTTGTGCCTTAGAGCAGGGAAATGCATGGGATAAATATCTTCCTCTAGTGGAATTTTCCTACAATAATAGTTATCATGCCAGTTTGGGCATGGCTCCGTATGAAGCTTTGTATGGCCGTAGGTGCAGGGCGCCTACTTGTTGGTCAGAAATTGGAGAGAGGCAGTTATTTGGGCCTGATATGGTCCAAGAGACTACCGATCAAATTATGATGATTAAGGATCGATTGAAGAAAGCACAGAGTCGCCAAAAGAGTTATTATGATGCAAAGCATAGACCCCTTGAATTTTCAGAAGGGGATCATGTATTTATCCGTTTGTCTCCGACTACGGGTGTTGGGCGTGCTCTAGGAGTGAGGAAGTTGAGTCCTAGGTTCATTGGGCCCTACCAGATTATGAAAAGGGTCGGACCTGTGGCTTATCAGCTTGCCTTACCTCCACATCTGTCAAATTTGCATAGTGTTTTTCACATCAGTCAACTTCGAAAATACGTGCCGGATGAATCCCACATTGTACAGCCGGACAATATCGAAGTAAGAAAAGACTTGAAGTTTGTTGTGGGACCGTTTAAGGTTCTAGCACGTGATGAAAAAGTGTTCAGAAACAGGAATATTCCCATGATCAAGGTACAATGGGAAGGATTGACTCCTGAGGACGCCACTTGGGAGCGGGAGAATGAAATTCTCCAGCGATATCCTGAGTTTGATGTCAGGTATATGTATATTTGATATTTGATTTTGTGGGCAAAATCCTTAAAAGGTGGGGTGAATATAATGACCCTAACTGGTAAATCTTAGTTAGAGATTTAATTTAAGGATTTAAATGCCATAATTAGATTCAGTGAGCGATTTCGAGTATTTTGACTGTAATCATGACTATGTTATGAACAGTGCGTTCTGCCGGAGAATTTACAGTTTTGTGAATTAACCGGTAGAGCTTAAAATGAGCAAAATAATTTTAGGAACATAATTTGAAAATTCTGATGACAAATATGAGTTCAGAACGAAAAATTGTATAGTCTGGCACTTTCCGTGAAAATCTCGTGAATAGTGTTTCTACCGGGTATTTTGTACTGCTGTTTAAGCAACCGGTAGAGTCCAGAAATAAATAATTGATGAAATAAGAATAAGAAAGTCCAATATATGCCAAGCAAGTCAATATAGGCCCAAGAAAATGATAAGTTTATAAGTTTTAAGTTTCGTAAGTAAAGGAAGTACAATTAGTGATGCACAGTGCATTTCGTCAAAAACGGTGCAAAAACCATACTGTGAATTATGAATATTGTTACTTAGGAAATAAAAATTAATTTAAATGACTTTAGAAAAATAAAAATATATCTGTAGCTTTAAGTTAAGTTCCGGGTCAATTAAGTAAAAATACGCGATAGAAAAACAACCGGGTAAAAGGGCCACATGTGCTTAAAAGCTTAAGTGACTCAAATGAGCACTATTCAAAATCAGCTCTCTCTCCTCTCTTCCTCAAAGAAGCCGAGCTGCACTTGGTGAAAAGGGGGGGTAGGGTTTGGTTCTTCATTTCTTTGATTCTCACTCCAAAGTTAACCAAATCACAAGTCCCACTACTTGAAATCGATGGGAAACCACCCAATGAGTCCATCCCACCCATTTATTTGAGCTATCATTGGTTGTGTGAGGAGATATTTCCTTCCCCAAATTCGTGTACTATTCATCAAGAGGGCAAAATGAAGTTTTTGATGGAGATTCTCTTGGTGTAGGTCTTCTAGGCTTTGGGTAGTTGATTTGAGGTAACAAACCTCTATTTCCATGATGTTGTTTTGATTATTTAAGTTATAAAATTGTGTATATGCCTTGGGTGGAAAAGCATGATGTGTTAAAATATGTATTGATGAGGAATAATTGATATTTTGATGTATAAAATGAAAATAAGCATTTGTATGTATGTAAAAAAATTAGAAAAAAATCCTATGATTTCCTCTACATGTTCGGCCATCATAGGTAAAGAGTAGGATGTTGTGCACAATTTTATCTTAAGTATTAGGAAGGTTTAATGTGTAGGAATTAAGTGGAAATTTGATAAATTAGTGAGAATGCCAAAGTGGGAACAATTATATGAAATATGCCCTTAGGTTTAGGCCTTGTGGGGCTTTGGAGGGAAGCTTTATGCTCCAAAAATTAAGTTGGAACCTTATGAAAACATGTATTTGTTTGTGTAAGTTACATGTAAGTGAAGAAAAAGAACCTTTGCCTATGTCCTTGTAGTGTTCGACCTATAGGGTAGTTAGGGATATATTTGTACATTTTATTTTAAATAAAATGTGTTGTAATAAATTGTATAAAGGTGATGAGTTTTGAAGAAAAATAGCACGATTTATGTTGAAAATTCCTAAGGGAATGGTTGATTAAATTAAAGAACACCAACGGTTATAATGAGGTCTAGACTTGTGTATTGGCATAGGATTGGCAAAAATGCAAAGAAAGGAAAATAAGCGATAAAATGTATGCTTATGAAATAATTATGGTATTGCATCATTTTATTGATGCATTGTAAATTATTCTCTAGGTGTGCCTAGGGATTGAGAAGGATCGGAAATCTCTTGAAGCGATAAAAGTAACTTGTTCCACAAGTAAGCGTATTGGTAAAGCTTCAAGAGGTAAGCTCTATGTTTAAGGAGTCTTTTCCTGCTTGAGTGCTCCACCATGGTTAGTGAACTATGGTTGGACTGTATGACTGTGATTTAGATGCTTTGTATAGATGCATTCATATAGAGTTATTTGATAACATGATATGTTTTGCTCTGATATGACTTCTGTAATATGATTTCTGTAACAATCTCTGGCCATTGATTGTATAGTACCCGGACGTCCGCTTTGGGGTCCTCCCTCGGGACTGATGGTGTACTCCTCTGATATGTCTGGTTCCGCTTTGGGGTCCTCCCTCGGGAACACGTGCGTTGATTTCCGCTTGGGGTCCTCCCTTGGGAATGACGGCGCACATCTCTGATATGATATGGATATATGCTCTGTTCTGTTATGATATCTGTTATATGTTGTATTTGTATACTCTGTATCTGAATTTCATGCAGGAGTGAGCCAGGGGTATGGAGAATTCTCTATAAACCTGGAGCTTATTGAGATTTGTAATCTCACCCCTCTTTGGGGACACATTTTCAGGGGCCCAGATTTCCGGTGAGTCCTCACTAGGCAGGGACACGACACGTGGCTGAGGCAGTTGACAGACCGGATTTTGAGTGGTTGTAGGCTACTACCTTTTTGGAGTGTTTGATGTATTTTAGTATTTTCGCATTTGATGGATCATGATATTGATCCTTTATTTTGTATATGGCCTGTATATGTTTTGTACATGTCTATCAGTTTGATGCATGTACATTTGAGTATTCAGGAACGTTATATGATGATGTAGTATTCAGATAGGTTTATGTTTTGATGGCATGCTGTTAGATTTAGTGGCACGGAGCCATGTTATGCATGCGCCCATGTATGGGTATTTGATTATATTTGGATATCTGGTATTTCTGAATTGATATGTTGTATAAACTGTTTATCAGGAAATGCTTCTGAGGGGGATTGGAAAATCCCCAGTTGTCCGATTTATAGAGGAAACTCTGCCCGATTTTCGTTTACGCCGAGTAAGAATTAAGTTAGAAAAAGAAAAAGTTAGCTCATATTTCTGTAAGTTAAGTCTTCCGCTGTTTCTGTTTGTATCATATGTATGTTAATTGAACCGGCTCGAGACGGGGATGTTACACAAAGTCTCGATAATTCTAGTTCATAGCTTTGGTAATGAATGAAAGGCTTACTAAAGTCAACAAAGTAGCAAACATAATTGAGTTCACGAGAAACACACAAATAACTATGTCATTTAAACTTGAGTTGAAAACTGAGAGAACATTGGAACACAACTCCGATCAAGATCTCTTGTTATTTCCCCTTTTTCCATAACCACTTGGTAGTTCTAGTTCAAATTGTAGGCCAATAATTTATAGCATATTTATGGCCAATCCAAGCTGATAATTTTTTTAAGAAAAGAAGATCATTAATCAGAAATGAAGCAAAGGAGCGAAGTAAAAACATAAACCTGACAATGTACATGACAGGTATAATTCAAAAGGTTTGAAAAACAGCATCTTCTAAAAATTAAATATGTCGTACTTTCCTCTGGAGTACAGTCACTTAACATGCAGCACGTTGATTGATAGTATAACCAAATGAAAACGTTTCATAGCTTCATATGTATAAATTTACAAAACATGCACATGACAAAGATAACATCTTTGAACTGTTAGCCAGTGCCCAGCAATGAAATAATCCACTAGAAGAACAAAATCCTAGAACTCTGTTACATTTATTTCTGCCATGTTCAGTCAGACAACCAAAAAGAACCAGGGGATACTCCAACTTGCAACCTTAACTATCGGTCAGAGAACCAAATAAACATTAGCTAGTAAGCTCTATGTGACAGATTATAACCAAAATTAGGAGTCTTATCTGATCCTAACCCACTTTCCACATTTGCTACCAAACCACACTCGGAAAGAATTTCACACATCACATGCCACAATAAATAATAGATTTTGGTGATACCATGCCAGAATTCCCTCTTACATTCAAATTTTCATTCCACCTAAGGTTACATAAAGACGTCCCCGATCAAGGAAACACAAGAATCCTCCCAAAAACCCTTATACTCAAAAGCCCCAAAAAGAGGAGAGTCACACAATCAAATCAAACTCCCCAATTGATTAAGGAAAAAAAGACAAGCAAATCAAAGAACTTTGCTTACCTTAGATTTTGGGCTTTTGATAACAATAATAAACGATGAGGGATATTGTTACTATCAAAATCTTTCACTATCAACTTACTACCTATCTAATCACCATTGGATCAACATTTTCTCTCTCTTCTTAAATTTTTTAGCATTTTCTCTCCTTGATCCAATGATAATTAGATTGATAGTAATTTGGTAGTGAAAAATTTGAGTAGTAAGAATATCTTCCTTCGTAATAAACAAGGAAAGTTAAAGTATAAAAGAAAAAATAATAACAGCAATGATCTTAATTCTTCACAACACCAGCTAGTCCAGTAGTGACTATTTAAATTTCAAGTGACATATTATCATGACGTCACCGCCTGTGGACACGGACGGAACACATGGGCCAAAGCGGGAACTGGGAACCGGCAAGTGGCAGCACAGGTTGCGAATGAGATAGGGACATAGGGTGGGTAATGTCAAAAATGTTGGTCTGGATGACCTTAATAGGAAATGAATTGAGTTTTATAAAAATAATTTGATAATTAAAAATTAATTTAAAGTAATAAATTAAAATAAAGATAGAGAGATATTAATATAATAGGTTTTACGTAAAAAATCTAAAAGAGAAGAAAAATCATGGGTGAAATCGAATATTTTTATCCTAGTTTCCGAGCACAAGAACTGGTATCCAAGTTTTTCACTATAGACTTTCAAAAAGGTTAAAAAAGATATTTACAATTAAATGATTTACCGCAGTACTTCTTTTTGAACATATAGGTAATCTGAATTCCTATAAAGAAATATTCATTTTGCGAAAGGATGAATGTATGAATGTTCTTGAAAAAGCTCTTCAATTGAAGTCCTAATCATGAAAATCTAATTCTCTATTTTCTCTCTTGTATATTCTTTTCTAATGAATATTATGTTTTCTCCACTCATGAATATTGTATTTTCTCCTCTCATGAATAATATGCAATGAACCCTATTTATGTTTTTAATAACATTTTCTTTCTCCTAAAAGCTCAGAAGGTATAATATTTAAGGGTTTTATAAGAGTTATATTGTAGGAAAAACGATTGTGTAATGTTATAGAGATTCATTTTGCGTGCCATAATTTTTTCTTTTTCTTTTTTGTTCAAAAAGTGTGGGTCCCACAAAATATTGTGTATGTAGGAAAGTTTGTTGTGTCATGTTAAATGACAAATGCAAACCCCAATATTTAAATTTGAAATCTTTTTCAAAATCTAACCAAAATTTTTTAGGGCTATGCTTTTCTCATGTTACATGAGATAGCATTGTCTCATGTAGAGACATAATTAGGTGGGTCCCAACACTAAAAAAAGAAGAAAAAGAAAGAAATGTTGACCCGAATTTTGATAAGTGTGTAACATGATATAAGCTTTTTTATGTAACGTGAAAAAAATATTTCTCAATTTTTTATCCTTAAATCAAATTTTAAATGCAATTTTCAAAAATAAAATTTCTGATTTTTTCAAATAAAAAATATGTAAAATTAAATATCTTAATATGTTATGCAATGCAATCCTAATCAAATCTATGACAAAGAATATTTTATTTTTCTTACATGAAATCTAAAAGATAAAATCTATCTTAAATTTTACTTGATCCCATGTTTTTCTCTCTATTCATGGTATCTTCTATATCTTCTCTAATCTTCACGCAATCTTCAATTATTTTGAATATCATTTCAAATTAGAATAAATATTATTCTGAAACCTCAAACAATCAACTCATTAGTAATTTCAAGACAATAAAATATTATCAATTAAATTAACATTAAATTAATTGTAATCATCTAAACATATTTTTGATCAATTAAATAATTAAGATATAGCAAATATCCAAAAAACAAAAACAAAATTTCTGGTCCACCTGACACGCACTTGACCAGCAGAATTAGGAGTACGCGTGGCATTACTTTGGGGACCACACCATCCGATCTTTAACAGCAACATGACCCACGTATCCTTTGCCCTTTGCAAATATCTTATTTATGGGGTGTTTGATACGGGAGAAATTTTTTTTTAACTAGGAAACTAATTTTCTGGGAATGTGGGCTGAAATATTTTTTTGCGGATAAGTTATAAAAATATGTTCTGTTGACCAAAATTTGTCCTGGAATATTTGAGTTAGTTTACTGAGTTGATGTTTGGTTGATTGTGAAAAAGTAGTAAGAATGGGGTTATTTTACAAAAATAGCTTCACCTTTACTTTTTCATTAAAATTTAGTAATTAAGCGATTTGACCTCAGATAACATCCGGATGTTGGTGTTGTGTGAGCTACTTCCGGTTCGAGATTTGAAAAAATTTCAAATCATACTGCACACAGCTCTTATAGCTGTTCATGGTAAGCCTTCTCAGCAGATATAACTGGAGCATAGGAGGAAAGCATGAAATGGATTCTAGGATAAGGGACCAAATTGGTCTGGAACTCAGTCACATCCACATTGAGCGCACCATCAAACCTTAGGGAAGCAGTCAAGGAAGAAATCACCTGAACTCCAAAGAAAGAAAAACATTAACTAAAGATATTTTATAACAAGGTGATTGCGTTAAAAAAAATGAAATAATCACAAGAAATCAGAACCAACATACTAAGATTAACATGCCAATCGGATATTCAAAAATCCATGTACTCCCTAATTGTGGAAACTTACCTGAGAAATAAGGCGGTTGAGGTTGTTATAGGTGGGACGCTCAATGTCAAGAGAGCGCCTACAAATGTCATATATGGCTTCATTGTCCAAAAGAACAGCCACATCAGTGTGCTCCAAGAGGGAGTGGGTAGAGAGGACACTGTTGTATGGCTCAACCACAGAGGTGGCTCAATCACAGATCGTACAAAACAACGAGGTTATTTTGGTCTTCTTTTTCACGCCTCAGCTTTCACTTCCCCGGGGAACAACAAATTCCATATTTTCGATGGCTTAATTTTGTTGGTTGTCGTACATTGCTTCAAACGTAAAACTAAAATACGGGACAATTGTGTGCTTGGAAAAATGTCGTTTTTTGTGGTACCAAACATGGCAAACCCAAATGTTCGATGTTGTTATCCCAGGTAAGCAAAAATTATCTGCATAACAAACGGCCCCTTAAGTTCTCTATTGGGGAATTTTTTTTGTATTCCACATCCTATGTGAACCTTTTATTTAGGGGCTAATATTATTAGGAAAAAATGTTTATCCTTTTAAATGACTCAACTTATATCCTTTCATTCTCATAAAGAGATGGGACCCACATCTTTTTTTTTGTCAACTCTCTCTCATCTTTTATCTATCTCTTTCTTTCTTTTAAAATGACACATATTTTTCCCATATTTTTAGCAATTTTTATTTTTAATTGTCTGATTTTGATTTATTCTGATCATTGACAGTGTACATGGCAATTTTTCCATAATCAATTGTTATTCCTGAAAGATAAAAACAGCATTTGATAAAAGTGATTTATTTATTTTTATTCCGAGAATGAACATGTGCAATTTTTGTTTTGGGAAATAGGAAAAAATAAAAAAAAATATGTTTTTTTTTTATTTTCGAACATAAAATGAGAAACATTTGTCTCTCTCAATCACTCTCTATCTCTATCATAATCACCACCACCATCCTTACATGACTACCGCTACCATCGTTGCCACTGACACGCCACTACTACCATCACTATATCACCATCATCGCTGCAATCACTGCAATCTCCACCGCCACTATGCCAACACCTCCACGCCGCCACCACCACTAGGGGTGTGCAAAATAACTAAAAAACTGAACCAAACCTTAAAATAACTGGTTTTTAAAAACTAGTTCATGAACCGAACCGGTTTTTAAAGAACCGATTCATGAACGGAACCGGTTTTTAGAACCGGTTTAAGAACCGAATTATTTTGAACCGAAGCGAACCGTTTCCGAATCGAACCAAATTGATTTTTATAACTTTATTTTTTAAATTTTTAAATTTTTTTCTTTTCAAAAGAGGGTCGACCCGAACCGGTTCTGAGCTGAACCGAACCGTTTCCAACCGAACCGAACCACTTCTGAACCGAACTAGTTTTGAACCGAATCGAACCATTTAAACCAATTCGGTTCGAATTTTCAAAAAATCTGGTTCGGTTCGACCCATGCACATCCCTAACCACCACCATACCACCACAACCACCACCATTATCACCACCATCGCCGCAGCCACTGTCATCAACACCACCATCATACCATTACCTCACCACCACTACTACCATCAACATGTCCCCACCGCTTCCCCGCCACTAGGGGTGCTAAACGAGCCAGGGCCTTACAGGGGCCTTTGGCTCAGCTCGTGAAGGCCTGAGCTTACATGTCTAAAATTGATTGTTGAACCCAGGCTTGGACTTGTATAAAATCTCGTTTAATAAAAAGGCCTCAGGCTCCAATTCAAAAGCTCGGCCTTAGAGCCTCTCGGGCTTGCCTAATATATTATTATTATTATTATTATTTTTATACTACTTGTGATAGTCTTCTCTCTCTTCTCAATTCATTTCATCCCATTTTATTAATTAAACATACTTTTTGAATGATTTTATTTTATATTATGCTATTTGGATATACATTAAATTTATGAATATTTATGGAATTACTAGTGTTGTTGATTGTATATTTTGTTTGGATAAATTTTTGTTGTCTTATTTTTTTAAAACAGGCTAAACTAGGCTTTTGTTTTTTGTATATGAGCAAGGCCACAGGCTGATATTATATTCGTAACAGGTAATAAGCTAAGGCCAGTCTGACACATTTGAACACAGGCTCGACCCGTTAAGACCAAAGCTCGGCTAGTTAACACCTCTACCCGCCACCATGCCACCACCACCACATCGTACGAAAAAAAAAAGTGATGATAAAAAAAAATTATACTTAATAAGAATTTTTTTATTCTATTATTTGTTGTTTTATCAAACGTAATTCTCATTTTTTAAATAAAAATAAAATATATTATAAAACATTTTTTTTTTCAGAAATTATTTCAAGACATATAAATAAAAAGAATTATTTTTTTCAAAAGAAACAAAATAATTATCATACGTACCTTGGATTAATAATGGTGCAGGATGACCGAAATTTTTCTCCCTTCTCGGAACAATTATTGATTCTCCCGTCTCCACCATAAAAATTAACTAAATTTCTTTATTAAAAAAACTGATTTCTTTCTTTTTCATTTTTTTCCCTTTCGCGTGTGGGAAAAGGTGAGCTCACATGCCAGCGGCAGCGAGAGTGAGGACAAGTCAATGAAGTCGCCTTTTAACTTATAAAAACATTACCGATTTAATCTTTTAAAAATTCTTTTACTCATCTAGTACATGTGAAGTTTGTACGAGGAATATTCACGTTTAAGTTGCACATATTTTTTTCGCAAAAGTTAGGGCTATCAAAATACATATTTTGGCAGTATGGATTCAAGTTGAACGCATTCTTACTAACAACTTGCAGAGTATGATATGTGATAGATATATTTTTATTTTTTTTGTACAAATTACACATAGAGATGATGTGGGACTTAAACACATATTTCCCATAGACGATGCATTGATATTAAATGTATAACTAGTTCCGGTAATATCTTTTTTTATTATTACAAGGGTGAAAAGGCCCATACAGTCCATTACCAATTGAATTAATATTTTTAATGAAAAAATTGACGATTTGCTTGCAAAACGTTGGAGCACTCTTAAGGGCCGTTTGGTAGAGGAGAAATTTTTTGGTGTCTGAAAATCATGATTATCAATAGTATCATAGGAAAGTGAATTACCAAGGAATGTTATAAAAAAGCTGTTTGGTATGCGAAAATATTACTGAAAATTTTTGGTTAAATTTACTGGGTCTTTGTTTGGTTGACGATGAAATATTAGTGGGAATGTGAGGCTATTTTACAAAAATAACCCCAACTTGGTGTCGCCGCTCTTGCCTTCGGATCCGCTCTTAGGATCTGAGCTTATATGCTTGTGCGGATTTTCTGTTTTACCTGTGGATTTTTACACTTTTTCATCTATAGATCTCCCAAAAGTAGAGTGAAGGGAGAGCACCAAAATGCAGATACCAGAGATGAAGAAGTCCTTAACAACAGCTCAGATCAAAAAGAAATAAATCAGTTCAGATCTGCCAAAACTCTGTAGTAACAGGGTACAAGTTCTAATTTAAAGCAAGTAAAAATTAATCTATATTCGACAAGCAAGGAAATAAATCAAAGAGAATGCAATTTTACTGAAGAAATAAGCCAGAAGGATGTGGATTAAGAAACGAAGATGACGTTATGAAGAGGAAGGGACACATTTGTCCAAAAAAAATTGTGACCAAATCCATGTTACCGGTAAACGAAAAATACCACATCTTTTGTGGTATTTTGATAAGGGAAAATAACTCATAATTTGCACATAACATGAAATCCAAGACAAACTAGATGACCTGGCAAATATTGTCAAAACCTCTACCAAACATTGATATATATGAATCCTATTTTTACTTTCCTATCATTTTAAAAAAAGTTCTCCTACCAAACAGCCCCTTAAGGATTTGTTTACCAAGATGTTTGTCGGATTTATTTATTTTTTTGTCTGCGCAATTTATTCTCGATTTTTTTTTTAGTAAATATCATTTTTGGTCCTTAGCAAATTTTACGATGTCCGTTTTAGTTCCTAGCAAATAAAAAGGCCCATCATGGTCCCTAAGAAATTCAAAATGGACCTATTTAGTTGAAATGTGGTCCCTCAGAAATTCAAAAAAGATCCATATTAGTCCCTAAAAGGACTAAAATGGGTCCATTTTGAATTTCTTAAGGACCACGATGAGTCTTTTTATTTGCTAGGGACTAAAACGGACATCGTAAAACTTGCTGAGGACCAAAAATGATATTTACTTTTTTTTTTTTAAATTAGTTCACTACGCAAAACCCGTTATAATGTAATGCATGCCCTCATTTATTGTTTAAATTGTCACATCATTCAAATAATAAGGGCCTGTTTGGTGTGATGTATAAGGCATGATAGTATAAGCTTATACTATACGTTATGACATTTTCAGTTGTTTGGTGTGACCATCGTATAGTATAAGCTTATACAGCATGACCCCTTTATACATCAAAATGATGTATAACTTAATCCGGCCTAGGAGTGGTGGATTAGGCATGATAAGAGATTAATGTATTAATATTACTTACAAGTACAATTCCTAAGAACTAATATATCATTTCAATATTTATATATTAAAATATTTTTTTTAATATATTAATTTTTAAAATATTGGAGGATATTATATTATACAATATCATACCAAACGCTGGATAGTTTTAGAATTTAATCAGATCTTATACAATCAGATCTTATACTATCAGGCTTTATCCTATACTATGCACCAAACATGCCCTAATAACTTAATTGATGTCAGAAAATTGAGCAGTTGAGTATAAAATATATATTTAATCCTCTATAGATTTGCCTTTAGAAGGGATTTAAAGTTTTAATATCGGGACTCACCTTAAATCAGACTAATCGCAAAACGATGAATCAATTAAAATATCTAAAACAAAATTGTCACATCCAACCGTCCTAATTGTTTTCTTTTGGGAACAGGGATACCAAATATCTACCTCAAAATCCCAACGATTATTAATTGAATACTATTTCGTTAACATTTATCAGCTGAGAGAAACTTGAGATATAAAATTATCCACAAATTTGTATAGGGTTTTTTTTTTTTGCAATTACCGCATATAAGTTATTTGTAGTAAGCTTAATATTACGTTATTTTTGGGATGAAAATCATAGTATATTTATAATTTTAATTTATTTCAGGATTATTATAGTTTTTATAATATACTTTTATAATCTTTTAATTTCAAAATGACGTTATTTTAGGAGTAAATACAAATAACTTATTTACATTAATTGCAAAAATATTTTTCTGATTTGTATATTATGATTTAAATGTTTAAGAGAACTGGTTATTGTGTTTTTGGTGGATTAAGAGAATTGGTTATTAACGTAGTAGTAAAATACAAATAATCTAACCCGCAAGGATAGCTCAGTTGGTAACTGAGCTTTCAAGGGTTTGCTTGAGTCAGGGGTTCAAATTCTGCCTCAAGCAAATTTTTGAAAAATCTTTGGGGGCCAGAGGATGTGCCTCTCCTATACCCCGAGGTCAAGGTGACCGGAGGAGGTTGAGTGGGGATATCTCCAAGTTATACCAAAAAAAATACAAATAATCTTTTAATCCCACCCCGTTCGTTGCCTTTGTTATTCGTGACTAAATTATTCATAAAATAATAATAATAACAATGTAGTAGTAATATCTACAAAATTGTATGTTTATAATATGGGGTTTGATTTTCTCATGTTGAATGAGAATTCAATTCTTATGTTGTAGAGATAAAAAGTATATAAGACCCATATGTTAGAAAAAATTATATGTAGGACCATGTCAGCACGAAAATCGAAAGGTGTATAGGAAAATTTAAATTCTCATGTTGAATGAGAATTATAAAACTCTTATAATATACACATGATCATCAAATGATGTAGCTTAGTCGGCGTATAAAATATTTAAAGTAGGTGGGACATATATTTAATCATCTCTAATATTATTTTTAGAAAATATTTAAAGTTTTAATATTGAATTCATTCCGAATAAAATTATCTCCGTGAAAATTAAATACATATGATTTATTCAAAAATAAAATAAAATAAAATAATATACACATGACATGTAATTTTTAGCAAAGCACCCAAAAGCTGTGCACATTAACTAGTGAATTTTTTTTTATAAAAATAAAATAAAATAAAAAATAATAGGTCAGCAGTCCACAATACGCACTCATTCTGGATGTAGTGGGACTTGACTCTTGAATTGTTTTAAGAAAACTTTTTCTCTCTAAAACTTTGGCTGAATGTGTGCAAGAAAGGGAAAGTAATCAAAGAGAAAGATAGACAAATACAAGTGAAGTAACCAACACATTTAGCTTTTGCGCATTGGCTTTACCTACACATTTAAAAGAGAGTTGGATATCGTTCCACATGTAATAAATTAAAGACAGTTCAACATAGGATTCCCCTTTGATTCCGTTGTCTATGCCTTCGACGGCTCTACCTACAAATTGTATTTTATTTTTAAATTTTAAAGCAAAGCTCATTTTGGGTGAAAAAAAAAATGATCTCTACTATGTCTTTTATAAAAAAAAATATCCATATTAATTTTTTTTTAGCGATTAAATTGAATCTTTATTGAATTTGTTAAAGATCATATTTTCAAAGAATTGAAATTGTAAAGAGATCAAAAATTGATTTTTTTTAAAGAATGAAAATAGAAATCATATTTTTTGTTAGGGACCCAAACGATATTTTACTCTTAACTGTACTTTCTTTAACAAAAGTTATTTTTTTTTTTTTTCCTTAGGGATGTGATTTTCTACCATTTTTCTGCGTATGATTGTCTAAATAACTTCAGTAGCTAGTAAATTACTAGTTTATTGTCACTTCTACACTATTCTAATATTCTAATTAATATACATTAACATCAACATCACATTTATTCCAAATTAGTTGAGTCTAAAATTCTAATTAATATTTATCATAATTAATTGCATTATAAAAAGTATTCTACTATTTGTAACACAACTTTTTTTATTTTAAGCCCAAGATGAAATTTTACATTATATAGTACTAATTACAAAATTTGAATTGATGTAAAATTGTTTTATTTTACTTTTATACATTTTAAGGGTGATGAAAGTTCAAATTTAGTTATACTAAATGATAGTAGCTCAGTTGGCGTTAGGAAACTAAACAGGTGGGGTAAGAGTATGTGTTTGATTCTTAATATCGTCTTTGGAAGAGGTTTAAAGTCTTAATCCCGAAATCCGTCCCAAATCAGACTAATCGTGAATGCGATGAACCAATTAAAATATTTAAAAGAAATGGTTAGATTATGGAAAAAAATAAGAGAAAAATATATGTCATTTAAAATGATATAAATTGTATTATTTCATAAACACAAAAAAATATGGATCCTATTAAAAAATCAAAGACAAAATAAATCTCAGCTCTTTGTGTCTATCAGATACACTTTTCCCAAAAACAATAATGTCCAAACCAAAATTGGTTGGATTGGTTAGTGAAAATTCTTCGCTCAATCGAAAACAAAACAAAATTGATCAAACTAATCTACTAAAAACAAAATAAATCGATCAAAAACGTTGATTCGGTTCGGGTCATCGGATTCTAAACTCATTTATTTAGTTTAAGTTTTTTCAATAGAAGTATTTTTTTTTTATCTTATTTCGTACCAAAAAATGTCATTAGTTGTTTTTTTATTTTTTTAATTCAAAGT
This sequence comes from Gastrolobium bilobum, assembly GCF_033153095.1. NCBI lineage: Eukaryota > Viridiplantae > Streptophyta > Magnoliopsida > Fabales > Fabaceae > Gastrolobium > Gastrolobium bilobum. Next base: position 21,052 of record NW_026897935.1, on the reverse strand, counting down.
ATAAAGTAAAATTTAATTTAATTTAGTAAATGAAGCATTTGACTTAATTATTTAATAAATTATTTTATTGTAAATTTAAAAACTAAAAAGGTTAGCAAAAAAATTAAATAAAAAAAGGAAAATGATAATACACGCTTCCGATAAAAGTGTTTGGAAACATTTTCAAACAACGATGAGAATTAAAAAGGATTATTTTCCTTCGTTGATCATATCCTTATTCTGACCATTGATACTACCTTTTGGGATACCTTGAAGTCCTTGAGATACTGTAGTGGCTTGTCCCAAACAGGTGCCTTAACGTGTGATGATTGTTATATCAACGAAGCATAAAGCAAAATAAGTGATGGTAGGGAAGGGTCCGGAGTTGTACTAAAATTATGACTGTTAGTGTGAGTTGTTGTTTTGACTCAAAAGATGATTAAGCAAGTTGATGATTTTTCCTTTATCCTTTATTAAAGAGCAAGCATGGCAACCTCGGATCCTAGAAAAGTTGGCATTTAATCAAATTTGATAAAGAAAGATATTTCAATGACTGGCATTGGAAAAACAACCCCTTCAATCTCCACTTTAGGAGAAAAGAATCAATCCATGCAAGTATATCCATTAATTTCTTTACACCCCTTTATAAAAATACTACCACAGACACTTCAGTTTTGTATTTCTGTTCGCATGAGTACATATGGGGTTTGTATTTGTCATTTAACTTTAACATGACACAACAAAGTTTCCTACACACACAATATTTTGTAGGGCCCACACTTTTTGAAGAAAAAAGAAAAAAAGAAAATTATGACATGTAAAGCGAATCTCTATAATATTACACAATCACTTTTCCTACGATATAACTCTTATAAAACCCAGTACACAAGTATGGCACTACCATATATTGTTGAAAAATATAGTCCCACATTGGTTGTATGAGCAACTAATATGGAGTTTATAAGGCCTTGGGCACTCCCACCCTTTGAGCTAGCTTTTAGGGTGGTGTATCACAAAGTTCTTTTACATGGTATCAGAGCGTGCGAAATCTCACCGCCTCCCACTTTCTTTGTAGTGGAATTTTCACATGTAGGTGGGCTTGTATGTTGTCCATCCTTCAAGCTCAGTGGACTCTCGTGTGAGGGAGTGTGTTGAGAAATATAGTCCTACATTAGTTATATGAGCAACTAATGTAGAATTTATAAGACCTTAAACACTCTCACCATTTGAGCTAACTTTTAAAGTTAAAGGATTCTGTTACATGATGATTATAAACTAAGCTGTAAAGACTACATAACTCTAGTAACATTTAGGGGACATTATCAACAATTTGATATCGGCCAGCATGAAGCACATAAAGAACCTAAAAGTATGTGAAAATATGATGGAAAATTTCTTGAGATTCTCATTCTCTAATATGATAATTAATAAGAAGACAGACCCGCACGAAGTCCCTTCATTGGATTCTCACAGATGTGGGGGCTGAGCTCAGAAACACGTACAGCCACACATTTGACAAAAATGATTTCGGTTCCTTAATTACAGTCTGCTATGCATTGAAAAACCAAATAGGACCCACCACCCATTTATGTTCACCCTCTCAATCGGACAAGAAAAGGTTATAACTGACTTAACGGCAGGTATGTCTTTGCACCTCCCACTTCAAACGGAAACATCAATCAAAATGTCATTGTTCATCAAGTTTTTTATTCAAATGTCACATGATCAGTGTTATTTTTTAATATATCACTTGGATAAATTTGCTAAACACCGTAACGAATTCAGTTTACTGACGTGTCACGTTTTTTGGTAAACACCAAGTACCACGTTTGTTACATGGGGTAACGAACTTGGTTGCAATATATAATTTTTATGTATTGCAATCAAGCGAACATGATATCCACCAGAAATATGACACATCAACAAATTGAGTTTGTTACGGTGCCCACTAAACTTGTCCGTGTGACATATTAAAAAAATAATAATGTTCGAATGGCAATTGAGTAAAAAACTCAATGAACAGAGATATTTTGGTCACGGTTGCCTTCAAATGAGTCTTGAGGTTTGATTCCAAAACACATGAAAGGATTTGTAGCCATTCCGCATCTTGTAGGAACCTAGCATCAAGGTCTGATGTGAAACTGTTGTGTGCTATTTTTTATTTTAGTTTATTTTTTTTAACACTGATTTTCCACTTCCTTATCATAAGTAACGATTTAATAACATATTATCATGTTAACTAACAGTGTTTTCACACTTTTTGGTAACAATTACTCCAGTCCAGATTAAGCAAATTGAAAGTATATTATTTACCATGAGTATAAGATCATTTTTATAAAGGTGCTCCCAATACAGCCTAAGTTTGATTATTGTAGGGACTGATCCAATGGAGCTTAATTTATTAATTTTCTAGACAAACAGTAGTGCCATAGTGTGATTAGTGGGGTTTAGGCCTACCAACTACCAATCAGTGTCCAAAATTAACTTCTAAAATTACAGCCTCTCTTTATCATGTGCCAAATTGAAGATGATAATTTGAATTTGTTATACAATTTTGTGCATGCACTGTAAATGCATAGTACAGAGTACTGTCCAAGATAATATTTTCTGATGCAGGGAAAGGATTGTTCATCAATAAATAACTGATACAGAATACAGTAAATTCATCATTAAGTAACTAATTTTAGTCATAAATATACAAGCAAGTTTTTTTTACTAAAAATGTAAAAAAAAAAACCATCATCAGCGGAGCAGAAGAGAAATAAAAGAAGGATTTGCATACAGAAAGGAAGCATATGACTTTAATTTCTCTCGAGGCAACTTCTTGACACACTGAAGTATCTGTAGAATTGCAAGCTCTAACACTCACAAACCTCAAACCAAACACATTTACACTAAGCACACTTCAAGGTCAGAACATATATCTTCTATAAGAGAGGAAAAAGAAAATAAGCTTAAAATCTAAATCTAGTTGGAGAGCCATCCCAGCTAAATTTAGTGACTGACAAACACTAAAAAGTTGTTACCCAGCTAAAATTAGCAGAAAGAAGGGGTGAATAACTACTCCCTAAGATCAATCACTCCAAAATCCAAACTTGTCTAGCTTATATACCTCTTATTTGCTAGAGGTATGATGAGAAAACAGATTAAAAGCACTTCAAAAGTCCATCTTCTAAAGTGTCATGAGCTGGTATGCAAATATATTAGCAAACAAAAGAAACTGAAACATCTTGAAGCGCAACGCAGAAGAAGATCTCCAAGTCTGGCGGAGCAAAAAATGCTAATGGTGATCTACGCAAAGAGCAATTTGAAACCACCCTTTGCTTCTTTGGTGCTGGTGGGCATGTTGAAATTTCTGGTATCCGAAATTTTTGACCTTTTGGTGTGGAACATACACTGTTAGAGACGTCAGCAACCTCAGAATCCATGTCTCCGTTCTCTGAGGAGCAGCTTGCAGTGAATATTTCTTGTTTTTGGGTCTGTGGATGCTGCTTCTTGAAGTGGCTTCTTGTGGGGTTTCTTCTTCTTCTTCTACTTGTCTTTTTTCTTGAGGTTGTTGTCCTTCCAGAAGGGGCCATTTCTTGAGATAAAGAGAGGAAAAGCTTGTGTGGGTTTAGTTAAAAGAGATGGTAAAGGTAACTTATAAACTGGCACGTACAAGAAGAAGCTTAAGGCTTTACCAGGTAGAGCAGATATAAAAAACCAAAGAGTATTGTAGAGTGCTTTTAAATGTTGACTGAAAAGTGGGTTTTGTAGAGAAGTCAAGTAATGATTCCTCAGTTAACAATCTTCTTGTAACAACGTAAAAGTAACTCCCACTCCCTCCACTAGCACACTCACACAGGTAGTGAAATAAGGAATCCAAGACAAGATTTCTGGAAGAGCAGACAAAAACCCACATGTGCTTTTCAAACACCTGTTTCAGATTGTGAAGAGCTATGCTAAAATTTTCAAACAAATCCAACTAAGTCACAATACAATTATTACCCTACAGAGGCCTTTGAAAATGTTTAGACCTTTTGCAAACAACTCAAAGAAAAAAAAAAAAAAAAAACAAGAGTTAGCAACCTAGAGAAGATATTAACCCAGTTTGGTGTAAAAGCCCCATTTAACCCTAAGGAGAGGAAAAGAGATAAGCAATTGAAGGAGGCAGAAAATTTCACAATGGCAGACAAGAGACTTGAAAAAGAAGCTCATTCAAATATTTGGGGGACCTATTAGACTTTTTATTGATAGATGAAGAATTGAATTTTTTTATTTATTTTATCATTAAAGAGTTAGCAACCCATTAAGAATCTTCTTTTGTGTGGACTTTTTGATTATATACATTGTTTTGTGAGTAAAACTTAATTTTGATCCTTACCAAAAAAAAATGTCCTCACTTTAGTTTTTTATAAAAAAAAATTAGTCATCTGATTCTCATGAAATTCAAAGCTGATCCAGTTTAGTCCTTTTAAAAAATTAATGTGGGTCTTTTTTTAATTTGTGAGAGATCACGATTTCAATTAAAAGAGTCTACTTTGAATTTTTTAGAAATCTTGAGACTAATTTTATTTAAAAAAAAATTAAAATAGGGATATTTTTTTTATTAGGAATCCAAAATATACTTTATGTTATTTTGTAGGTTACCTCACTTAGCTTCAAATTTTCAACTTTCACCTTTATCAAAATAAAATTCAAATTTCAGTGCAACTTTGGAAACATATTATTTATTTTTATGAAGGAAAAGTATTTGTTGAGTAAACATTCATTTTGGTCCCTAAAAGTGAATTGACCTCACTTTGATCTCTGAAAAATACGTGACATCAATCTAATCTTTTAATCATAGAAAAAGACATCAAAAAAAAAAAATCTTCAATGTTGAGATTGAATCAATGTCATAGTCTATTACAGAGAAACTAAATTGATGTAGCTTTGTCATGATTGAGAAACTAAATTAATTAACTTATCATTCAAAAACTAAATTGATGTTAATACAATCTTTTCAAAGAATAAAAACGTATTTTACTCACATTTATTATATTGATCAATCTAGTATTATTTCGTTATTCGTTAAATAATGATATTACTTATGCAGCACCGCATCAGTCACAACCTATGTGACAACAAATGAATGAATTCTTCAACTAGAAAAGTGGGGAACAGTAAACGTGTCTTCTGCACATATGAATGAAGTTTTATGATAGTTGCATTGATTTTAAACGGTAACTATCAAATCAGTTTATTGATATTAGTAGTATTTACATGTTTAATTAATTGAATTAAGCAATCAAGGGAATCCTATGATGTCAGGGATTGAAACTCATAAAAATAGATTGCTTCTGTTCACCTTAAGTAGATTAGTCTCACACTAACAAGCTAGAAGTGCAAAGAAAAGAAATGATAAAAGTAGTGTGGAGATTCTCATTAGTTCATTCATTGATCAATGAAAATATTAAAGTTTTTCAGCCACTAATTGATATTTTTGTTTGGGAAATATTTAATTGATTATGGACGCTGAGAAATTGGAGGGTTCCCTGAGTTTTGTCTTCTAGTCCCAGTGTTTTGTCTTTTAGGCCTAAATCTTGGCTTCACCTTATCAGAATCATGCACTTAAAATTGCTTTTCTATTGTTTCCTTGTAGGATCCTAGAAGGGTTTTGGACAGACGTGCGTGATGATGCATTTGCTCTGTTTCTCACATAGATTCACTCATGCATGCATACATAGACTAATATTATGACAAAATATCACCAAGAACTTTTCGAAGTTGTAATAAATTTTTTGGATAAACACAAGTCAAAAGGAGTTTTACAAGAACTGCCAGTATCGATTAGGTTTGCAACAATCTAAAATTAGAGAGAAGGGGAAAATTTGAGGTAGGAAAATATGTACATTTACTAAATAAGTTGGCAGTGTAGCGAAGAATATGGGGGTTGACTAATCAGTTTCTTTCTTCTTGTTTGCCATGTTTCAAAAATTCTGAATTCTTTTAAATTAGAAGAATTTTAAAATGTTCATAAAAATAGATAAGAAAGAGTTTTGCGTGGTTAAATAATAATTCCCCATTTTTTACCCTCTCATTCTAGAAAAATTGTAAAACAATAAAGGGGTTTCACTTAAAACCTTCTTCCCTCATTTCCTTCTATATCCTCCATATAGCCTAAATAGGCTATTAGCTAGAATACAACATTTGCTTGGAAATAAAGCTGTGACAAAACGAAAGAGCATATAAAAACTCAAGGAGTTGATAATTGATATATGGGAAAATAATTATATCTAGATTCAATTAGTGTCTGTTTGAATTCTTATATTTTAATTATTTTTTTCTACTTATAAGTAGAAACTAAGTTAAATAGATTTTAAGAAAGCTTTTATTATGAAAAGCTTTTTTATATATAATAATAAAAAAATCCAAAAACCCCTAGGAGAAACTTTTTTTTTAAGTTTTTATCAATTTTTCTTGAATTTTGTGCTCTCTTTTTTTAACGAAGAGTCATAAAAATAGAGAGAGAAAAGCTTTTTCTTCAAATGTGTGTTTTTAAATAGCTTTTAAGCTAAAAAAATTTATGTAATCACCAAACAATTTTTAATTTTTTTAAAGTTTTTTTTTTAACTTTAGCTTAAAAGTGATTTCTTGTTAAAAAAAAAAGAGAATCCAAACGGGCGCTAAGTATTAGAAAATTTTAACTATTTAATTTCATCTTTTCCAGACTTGCTTGAGTCTCAGTTAACGCTTTAAATATGGAAAATGTATTTATTATGTTCTATGAGATAAATTGTCTCATACAACATATAAAAAAAATAAATGAAACCTACTAAAGAGAATAGAGAGAAAAAAAAAAAATATACCTATTTTTTTTTTGTATCACATGAAACAAGCAACATGAGAAGCACATTCCCATTTAAATATATACCATTATGAACTAACTATTTCAAAAGAATTAATGGAAGAAGAACGGCACATGAATTTTTATATCTAACACATATTTTCATTGATTTTCAAATAAAAAAAATACACAAAATCAATAAAACATTTAACTGTAAGAATAAAGTTCTAAGCACATTAGCAACATCATTTTACATACAAGTGACAGGATTAGGATGTTGGGTGTCTAAAAAACGAGGTGAGAACAATCGTAATTACATGATAAAAAAAAATAGGTATGAAGTGATATGTGTATGGAAAACATTATTCTGCCGTAGCCCACTTACATCCCACTCTATTGAAAGGTCATCTAGCAAAATCTCTGAATAAGGGCACCATTAAGAATGACATTTCCCTTCCCCCCTGCTTTCTTGAGACTTAAATACTGATTCTTTTCAGATTGAATTTTCTTGTAAATGAATTCTGCACGTAAAGCTCAGTTTTGAAAGCAATTATTTGATGGAATTCTGCGGTTGCAAGAGGAATACCGATAGGTTCATGCCAGGCAATAAAACTTAGCCCAAGCTCCATAAGAGCGGAAAAAGAAAAAAGAAAAAAATCAGTGGCATTTGAATGCATGACTGCCTTCTGCATGAAAATTTCTCTCACAAAGCACAAAAGCAAACTACGCCATTCACCTTTAGGCCAGCAAGTCTAAATACACAAATACACCCTAACCGTTCTTAGCGTGTAGAACCATACTAAACAAATCAAAGCCATATCTAAAATGATTTGACTTGGTGTCACAATTCAAGACCCAAATAACATGATGAAGAGATTGCTTTCATCCCAAACAAACAAATTATATAAAAAAAAAATGATGCTGGATGACCAAAAATGATTCACGTAATTCAATATGAGCGAGCAACTGATCATTTCTTTTTATAAACAATATATAATTAAATATCATTTTACTAGCGCCAAAATATTTCCTTATTATAATTTAAGCTACCGTAGCAAAATTTAGAGGATTAAGCTAACAATGATAACAACTACAAAATAGCATATGACAGAACACACGCCCACTAAGGAATCACCGACCTCTTGAAATTGCTTCTTCCATCTCACTGTATGATGAAGAAAATAACTCTATGTAGCGACTCCCAAGGGTCATCCTGTCTTTCTCCATTGCTGCTTTAGAATCTTCAGCACTTTCAAACTCCACATAAGCCTCCCCGGAAGGTCTCCCCTCCGAATTCATTATAACATGAATAGAATCTTCTGACAGCACATAATCCTTGAAGAACTCCATTATGTCATTCTTACTAGCAGAAAAAGGCAATCCCCTCAGTCGCAACACCCCTGTGTGCTCAACTGACTCTTTTCCTTCATCGTATGATTTAGCCCGGGAAGCACTTCGACGAGGTGGTTCAGCTCGGGCATCTGAAACCTCATTTGCAATTGCCTTGTAATAGTCCTGCCTCTTACTTCTGAAAACCTCAACATATCTTCTACCCATGTTCTGTCTATTTCTTTGAAGAGCAAAGTCAACTTGAAGAGGATACCCCAGAACACAGAAGGCTTCCCCACTGAACATGCCACCTTTGTGAACAAAAAGAACATCAACTATATCAAGACCATGGAAGAACTCAGCAACATCAGTTTCAGTACAATCAAAGGGAAGTCCACGCAATCGAACAACAGGGAAAGTTGGAGAAGGTTGGCTGACATATTCATATGGAGGATTGTACATAAAACTGGAACCAGCGGAAGTCCCATAGAATGAAGATCCTGGCTCAACAATTCGCTGTCGTTTAGAAGACATTAAGCCCTTCACCTTTATCAACAAATTAACTGCAATTTTCATCAACAAATATAACAGAAAATGAGAAGCTCATTATTAGTGAACTAATGTTCAAATCTTAGTTTCCTAGTCAACACTAAAGCTCAGTTAAATCACTACTGTCTAAAATTTAAACTTTCTAATTATAAGCTAAATTCACATTAACTCTTGAGCGAGGAAAGGAACCCTATTACTACAACAACAACAACAATAATAATAATAATAATAAATAAACAAATAAATAAATAATAAATATTCTAAATAAATTGTTTCTGGCTGTGATAGATGTGTAGACATCAATCCAATATCTAAACAAAATTGAAGCTAGATATCCATTGCATCAAAAGAAATGTCAAAATATGACAAGGTAAGGACAAAATAAAGAAACGTTTATTCCTTAAAAAAAAAAAGACACCCTCACAACTATCTTCTGTTTCCTGGCCATCCACTCTTACAATTATAAAGATTACAAGACAAACAATAAGAAGCCTTCAAAATAGTAACTGCATCAGTAATAGTACCAATTGTTTTATCCTATACATTGTCGTGCTTAACAAAGTATAAAAGAAAAGCAAACGAGATAATTCAGAAACTATCCTGGCTGCAAACAACACTATTAACATGCCTTCCATAACTTCTTACACACTATATTTACAGACAGCTTATGACATTGAAGTTCTCCAATTGGTTACAGAAAATTAAAAAAAAAAAAAAAAAATCTAAATCAATGATTGATAAGGATAGAGGGTGTATCCCTTTTCAAGATTCAGGATAACTCTAAAAGGGCTAAAAAGGGCAAACACGTGCACAAGGCTCCGACTTGCGAGGTAGAGATGATGGTATCAATTGTGCGTAACCTTATCCTTGCATTTTTGCAATTCGAGCATGTGACTTTCAGGTTACAAGGAATAATCTTATCGCTACTCCAAGCTCAACCTGCAAATGATTAATTGCTTTCATACCAGTTATCCGAAAAACCTTAACATTAGCAGTCCCATTGGTACTTGCATGAAACTATTTTTAAATTAAATTAATCATATTCAATTTGTCATCAAACATCAGTAGGTACTTGAATTGAGAAAAGAAAAAGATGCTTTAAACCTTTTTTTTTTCTTGTTATTCTTTGTTGTGAAAGTTAGGGATAAAGGTGACGTTGATTTTGATGTATTCTTTGTTCTGAAACTATAGCACAGCTCTACAAGGTACAGTGGGAACAGTTTCATACACAGAAATAAACAAAAAAAAATTTAAAAAAATTGGCTGATAGAGTCTTCTCCACCGTAAAAGCAAAACCAATTATATGAAGTTAATGAAACCTAATATTAACATGAAAGGCAAAAACTCCAATGTTACAGTTCGAAGGGAAGCAACAAAATAGAAGACAGAAGAATTTTACCCCCGGTGGAACATTCTAGAACCCTTAATCTTTCAGAAAATGGATTGTGTCGTGCTTCTCTCAGAAGATGCTCGCTTTCGATTTTCCTTCGCTGCCTAGATTTTCAAGAGTTCAACTTGTAGCTCCTTCCCTCTAATTGAATTACTGGCTATAGTATATACACGCGCGTTTTTTTTTTTCCGTAATTTTATTTATATATAACAGAATAATTTTATAAAAGAATAAACAAATATTACATTCTTAGGTCATGTCATAAACACAATCAATTGTGGGGCCACTATTTTTAAAGTAAAGTAAAAGAATTGATGGACCTACTCTTATGTATCTGTAGGAAACTTGATTGTGTCATGTGAAAGGAGAAAAACATTATCCTTTCATAAATTCAAAACAAACATGTATAATTGTTACTATATCTTATCAATGGGAAAAAAGAAATGACACACCTTATATCTTTGCACTCTCACAAAGAGATGAGACCCACATCTTTAAAACTTTTTCCACTCATTTTCTCTCTTATGATTTATCTCTTTCTTTCACTTAAAATGACACAACTTTGTGTCCTTCAAAATGATACACATTTTTTCCCTTAATGATACTAGTTAGTATCTTTTGTAGTTATTTTTTTAAAAAAAATAGAATACTATTATATCAAATATGTTGATCCAACGGTTATATTTATTTCTTTTTTATATGGTTATGATTCCTCATATTTAATATTTTATATTTATTTTTATCTTTGTATGGTTATGATTTTTCATATTTAATGTTTTCACGTTAAATATGAAAAATCATAACCATACAAAGATGAAAATAAATATAACCGTTGGATCAATATAATCAATCTAATGATAAAATTAATTGATAATAACAATAATTAATTGTTACAATATATTTACCTGATATTATCTATCTTCCTTTCCTTTGCGTTTTCACACACTCGTGCAAGTGAAATCTCCTTTCTTGGGTTATTTTCTTTTGCCTCAATTTTTCTTCAACCAAACAAGCCTAAAAAGGCCAGAAAAGCCAACCCACTCTTTGGGCTGATGGACGACAGGCCTGTTTGTATTATTTTTAGACTTACTGAAGTCTGAAAGTGCCTTCCTCCTTGTTTATTCAATTTGGATTTTAGGATGTACAATGATAAATTCTACAAGAAATATTTCATTCAATGATAAATTTTGGAGATGGAGCACCCCTGTATATGAAATAATGAAATTCTATATATAAATAAAAAAGGAAGATTAAAAAATAAAAGGAAATAAATGATTTTTGCAAGGTTTATAAAAATAAAAAAATGTTATACAGCCCAAAAAATGAGAAAGTTCAGCCAAATAACGTAAAAATAGTTGTTAGAATAATTAAAATGATAAATATCATTCATTTACCTAAGTTCTGATACTGTTTTCCATCATGGATATTTACATGTCACGCGCACGCGCGAGTGCATGCAGATGTGTGCGTGTGTGTGTTCAAGTCATTAACCAAAGTGAAGAAATGTACAAGCGAAGCGAGTTGGCCGGTCTGCCCACCCAATTTAGAAAGAAAGAAACAACGTTGATTTGAGTCTTTCGCTTTTTCTGCTCGAAAATTTTCGACCTCAAAATTTCGTTTGGTTAAGGTTCGCACACACCCAAATACACACCCTTTGTTTTCCTTGCACCAAAGCACCTTCTCTCCTCGTCAAGCTTCATTTTAACACTACATGCGTCTTTGACTACAATTTATAAATTTCCAGTCTTTTTGGATTCCCACGCCACGATTACTCCCTTGCTGTTCGTGGGTAACTCTCAATTTATTAACTTTGCACCTTTTTTTGACATAATTTTCATCTGGGGAAGTTAGTTTTGTGGTTGTGTTGAGGAAGAGGATGGTAGGTGGTGTATCTGTTGTGGGGGACTCACACACTGGCCCATGTTTGTGCGTGGATGCTCTGGTCACAACTAGTGTGAATCTCAAGAGTGGCGGAGATGTTGTTTTGTGGAAGAAGAAGAAGCATTTGGTGAGGCGTGGAACGATGGAACTTAGCAGTTCCTTCGTTGATCCGCGAGAGTGGCGTCTTTGTGTTAATACAAGTTTCAATAAGCAGCGTAGAGATCGGAGAGTGACAACTGTAAACGAGCTCGGTGGCCAATATGAGGACACTTTTCATGATGTTAAAAAGGTATATGCATAATTACTCTTCCGTGGTCGTTTGTTTCATAAATTAAATTTATTATAAACTTAGCTCAGTTGACAGCTGAGTTCTCAAGGGATTGCTTGGTGTAGGGATCAAACTCTGCCTCAAGCAGTTTCTTGGAAAAATTTTGGGGGTCAGGGGATAAGCTAAAAATCTTTTGCCCGGAGAAAGTTGAATAGGGATACCTCCTGGCAATATAAAAAAAAAAAAAATTACTATAAACAATTCAGACCCATGATGCCATTTTTTTGAATTATTTTTTTCTCCTTATGCCCACTTTCCATTTTACCTTCTACCATCATTTAAATATAGACTTAAGTTGTCCTTCAATAAATAGAAAGATTAGATATTTAGGTCTGCTTTCAAAAATATTAACATAATTTTTTATAAATCTCTGGCCTGATATAATGGTCAATAAATGCTATTTTTGAAAGAGTGTCATTTTGAAGGAACTATAAATCGGAAGATCGAACAAAGTGCCATTCTTTGAAACGCGAACAGTACTTTTTATCAGACTGACACGTGATGTAATTAGCTACGACTGGTAGCGAATTACGTCCGCCAATAATTTTGTGACACGTGGCACTTTTTCGCAAAAAAAATTGACTGGGCGTAATTCGCTACTAGTGGTAGCAAATTTGGTACGTAATATAGCCACGTGTCACGAAATTATTGGCAAACGTAATTCGTTACCAATCGTAGCGAATTATGTCGCGTGGCAATCAGGTAAAAAATACTGTTCGCGTGGCATTTGAGTAAAAAATTTGTCAAAAAATCTTTAATATTACATTAGAATATATGGACTTTAATGTGTCTTTCACTAACCTTTACCAATCTGTCTGCTACAATCTAACTAAATTCATCTATGAAATACAGCAAATAGTCAATTATTTCACATACAAGGCTGCGAGGACTGTTCTTCAGCAGTTGTATGAGATGAACCAACCTCAATATAGGTGGTTCTACAAGTAAGTGAAATTTATGTTGTAAGAAGATTAATGTTTCCACCAAAACTTATATGCCCTTGTAATTATTTTAGTTTGGAAATTATGTCTCTACATGTTAAGTATCTAAATTGTTGACTTTAGCCAACTTTAGTAACTATTTCGACATGAGTTTGAGGAAAAGAGAAGATTTCGGACACTCTTGATATAAAGTTTCTCATTTTCTAATTCTGTCATGTGTAAAAGTTGAATTCATTTTGTTTGTTTTTTTGTGCTTTCAAAACTAGCCAGCAATAAATGATTACTGAAGTGATCAGAGCAACGTATGCCACATGTTATATCACCTATTATTTGGATCTTAATAAATTATTACAATCTGAGAGTAAAGTTAATTAATTTTTGGTACACATAGCAAAGTTAGTTATTTAGCTAACTGTTAGTTGTGTTTTTCATGTTGGCAGTTTCGTTGCAACAAACAAGCCGGCAGATGGTAAACGTTTTTTACGATCCCTCGGGAAGGTAGTCTTGAGTACCCTAGTTACTTATTGCATTTGACATTTGTTGAGAATTTTCAGAAAAAGGTAGTTGCTATGGCTTTTGTGTTTTTTAGGTACTCTATTAAAGAATTACTATGATTTGAAAAAAAAAAAAAAAAATTAAAAGAAGTTCTAAACATTTCAAGTACAGATCAAGAGTTGTTACTACTGTTCATTTTCTTCTTATGCCAAATGTTAAATCACCACAATTCCAAAACTGATACTGATTAAAAATAAATAAACCCCTGTAAGCATGTTATTAGTCTTTTCGCAAAGCTGAAAGCACTTTCATAATAGAAGATTAGGGGAAATTTCTACCAAATTACACTGTAGATGCTTTAATAAACTGCTCAGTTTTTATACATTCCATACGACGCCTCCAATTTTCATGTCTACATGTGCACTGCTATCAGTCTATATTGCCTTTACACAAGATATTGTTCATATACTTTTCAATCAAACATATTCTTTTGAAAATTATATGTCACAAGGTGTAACCTGATGACATTGGAAATGATGCCATATATTTTTTTGTCCCAATTGATAGGAGCAACAGGACCTTGCTGAGAGAGTAATGTTAGCACGGCTTCAACTTTATGGTAAATGGGTCAAGGTAATTGAGATCAAAGTTATCATTTTCTTTTTGTTTGATATCCAAGGCATGTGATAATCTTCTGTGAAGGGGAGTTGCACTTAAAAAGTTAAAATTATAACCTTTCTCTACCTCTTATTTTTGTCATGCAGAAATGTGATCATGCTGAGATATATCAAGAACTCTCTGATGAAAACTTGGAGTTGATGAGGGAACGGCTCATGGAAACTGTAATATGGCCTTCAGATGACACAAACACAGAAAAAATTGGCTAATAAGTTCGGACCTTTCATGTCATCTTTTCACTTCAGTCTCTTACTCTTTTTACCTCTTCCTAGTCTAGGTATAATTGTGGTTTCAATACCTGTCCGTTTCTTTCTAAATGCGTCATTTGTGTCATTTTCCCTTAATTGGATTGCCTGTATTATGTTCTGCAAATTGTGTATATCTATCTCTATGCCGTTTCAAATACACAATCCATTGTTTAGATAGTTTGAAATGGATTTACCAGAGGGTTAAAAAAATTTAGGCATTTGTTAAGAGTGTTTGTTACCAATCTCTAGAATCTATTAGTCTTGTTAGCTTCCAAAGTTTTTGGAAGCAATATAAAAGAAATTAAAGTTTTAGGATGGGGCTTACTCTCAAATGCCAAGTATATGTCATAACCTATGTAGCATTATATCGACACGGGATACGTGACACGACACAATACGACACTCTGATACGTTAATTTTAAAAAAATGTTAGATTTCAACACGTTAAGACACGCTTTGATATTAAATAATATTTTTAATTTATATAGTGTATATTATATTTAATATTCAATAATTTAACAAAAAAATGAAACTAAACTTATAATATTCATCAATTTCGCAAAGAAACATAAGATATCCTAAATATTTATATTAAACTCAATAAAATGGTAATCGTAATCCAACGAATCTAATAGTTGGAACTAAAAACGCAATGCAACCTTTGAAACTTTTTTTGAATTCCTATAACGCGTGATTGGAGTGTCGGAGAGTGTCGGAAAGTGTCGCACACGACACGTCAGAATTTTTGAAGTGTCGGTGCTTCATAGGTCATAACTCATAACTATATTTACATAATTTTACTTTTGTAAGAAATTTTCCTCAGACCTGGAATGCTATTTTCTATCAATTTTTTTTTTCTCTTATGATTCAACCTCACAATCGGAATGACTACTATTATAACTTACAACATATTTGTCAAATTGCACTTTTACTTTGTTCTGTTCTTTCAATGCGTATTGGTGCTCAGACTTGAGTAGTTAGGTTTGAGTGTTACATTTATTCTTTGATCTGGAAAAATACACCAAACATCTAATTATGCATAAACATGACTGATAATTATCGGTGTGTATTTTACTACAGGTAGAGTCCATTTATTTAGCTATGAGGAAAACGGCCGCAATCTAATTGAGCTCAATCTTCGGTTGCAAAAATTAACCTATGTGTCTCTTTAGGATGATGATTTTTTTTCACTTTTTCTTCTCCATGATCTATTTTTTTCTCTTACTTAAAAGAACATAATTTTTTCAATATGAAAAAAGTATATGTCATTTTATTATTTACGAGTAAACCCCATTTTGGTTGGTGAAAATTTTCATCAATTTAATCTCAAATGATTAATTTATATATTATTATATGAACCACAGTACATATAGAAATTATAGAATCAAGGCCATATATCAGTAATATATGTACATATTCTTCCTCTAAATCATGCTTCCTTACTAGCATTGTGTCATCAATTAATAAAACCTTATTTTTATTTTTATTTTATTTTAAAAAGTTCAAGTACAAGTAAGTTTCATGCAAATAATTAAACATATATTATTCTTTTGAATAATAATAATTAATAAGTTAACTACTTTCACTATTTGAAATTTAAATTAATTCACAAATATACGAATAAAAATGATTGTATAAC
Organism: Gastrolobium bilobum; assembly: GCF_033153095.1. Taxonomy (NCBI): domain Eukaryota; kingdom Viridiplantae; phylum Streptophyta; class Magnoliopsida; order Fabales; family Fabaceae; genus Gastrolobium; species Gastrolobium bilobum. The sequence continues at coordinate 4,787 of NW_026897935.1, read as the reverse complement.
TTTGGAATTTTAATAGAATTTTTTTTTTTATATTAATCGCTATGCACGCAGTTACCTACAAGTGGAATCAAACTTTTTATATCACTTCATTTTTTGGTACGGTGCACAGTGTTAACTTAGTTCAGTTCATAAATAGTGTACACAGAAAAATATTTTTGCAAGTTATTTGCATTTACTTTCAAAATAATATTATTTTAGAATTTGAATATTAAAAAATTATAATTATAAAGATTATAATAACTTTAAAATAAATTAAAATTACAAAAATACTATAATTTTCTTTCCAAAATAATGACATATTGGACTTACTGCAGATAATTTATCTAGAGTAACCGCAGAAAAAATGAACCCTAATATAAAAGACAAAAATTAATTAATGTGACAAGAATAATCATTTAAAAATCGAATTGATTTGTGAAAATCCCGTCTTCTTTTTTTTGGTAAACATTTGTGAAATTCCCTTTATTATGCATAAATGTTGTTTAAAAAAACAAAAAACAAAACCGAACCATTAACTTTTTAATCATTTATTTTTATTTTTTCTAAAATAGACCTCTTCCTTTTAATAATTTCATTTATAATAGCCAAAAAGATGATACAAGTGGTTACACTACTCTTAATGAATAATATGTAAAGGCAAGGAGATGAAAAGGTAGGGAGGTAACTAACAGAGAAGCTAAAATAGTTATAACAAAAAAAAAACGCTCTGATAGGGTTTTCCTTTTCAAAAAAAGGCTCTGCTAGGGTTTTCCTTTTCCTGGAGGAAAATATAGCTACTGAAGGCCAAACTTCAAAAGAAGAAGAAGATCTACTACGTAGGAGTAATAAGAGAAATAAAGATGGAGATAGGGTGTTTATTGAATCACAGTCTAGGGTTCCTAGACATGAATCTTGGATGGTTGACGACGGTAATAAAAAGATGACTTGGCGAGAGATGCTCATGCAACACAATGGTGAAACAGATGACTGGGAAGGAATGGATTGGAATTTGGAAGAAAATGTTGATCAAAGTGCACCTGCGGAGGAAGAGGATGTGAATTATGGTGGGATTAAAATGTGGACAGAGGAAGATGGTAGAACTCATTTTGGTTGTACTAGAAAAGCAAGAACAAGAATGCTGAAGGTTTGGGAAAAAGCTCTCATTGTAAAACTACTTGGAAGGAATACAGGAGTGGCTTTCATGAAAAAGAAGATTGAAATACTATGGGCTAGAGCTGGAAAGATTAACGTTACAGATGTAGGTAATGGATTCTATGTGGTGCAATTTAGCAACAAAGATGATCTTCTTTTTGCTCTAAATGGTGGTCCTTGGATTATTTTAGGCCATTATTTATCACTCCGACGTTGGGAGCCAGCTTTTAGACCAAATGCTGCAAGTGTGATGAAGATTGCAGCTTGGGTGCGATTACCGGGTATCCCACTGGAGTATTATGATGAAGCCTTTTTCCGCCGTATTAGTAACTGGCTAGGTAAAATGTTGAAGATCGATAAGACAACTAATGAGCATGTAAGAGGACAGTTTGCTCGAATTTGCGTGGAACTGGATCTTGCTCAGCCTTTGAAGGGTGAATATGTGTTGGACGGAGCAACTAAACAGATAGAATATGAAGGTTTAGGCCTTATTTGTTTCCATTGTGGGCGCTATGGACATAGTAAAGATTGTTGTCCTGAGATACCAGTTGAAGGAAAGGATAATCAGCAAAATCAAGACGGGAAAAAAGATGAGGCTGAGTTTCAGAAAAATGGATTAGGTCCTTGGATGGTGGTGCAACGTCAACGTCGATCAAAAATTCAAACTCCAATGGCGGACAACAGGAAGCAGGAACCGGCTCGAAGGGAATCAAGGCGTAATCAAGGGAGTAATCAAGGGAATAATCAATGGAGTAATCAAGGGAGTAATCAACCGCAATCAAATCAGCTGGTTATGATTGATAATCAATCAAATTCCCGTTACGCTGCTTTAATGGGCTCTAATGAAGATGATATTACTCATGATATCCCAGTGACTAATCCGGATGCTGTTATAAATGACGTCAATATGGTGGGCCCTCCTGTTAATATTGATATTAGTACACCCCAACCGATTTACGTTAAGTGGGATTACGACATGTCATGAAAAAGAAAATCAAATAAATGGAAAGATAGTTGACAGAGGTACCTCAAACAATACTACAACGAACTTGAGGAGGCAAGTTACGATTCATAATAGTAAGGACATTGGAGGTAAAAGCGGTGGAGATTCCATGGTGGCTAGGAGTACTGTTGCTGATTATAACAAAGATTGTTATCAAATGGAGGTGGATAAGGATGGTCAAAATATCAACGGCTTAGATCATGGCTTGTCCCAACCAAAAGCGCCTGATCCAAGTAGAGATAAAGGAAAGCATATCCCAATAAACCATAAGCTCAATATTGAGGTGGAGATGATTTCAGAATCTGAAACTCAGTGCAATGACAATGGGATGGCAGTGGACCCACAATCCTGCCAAATTACCATTGATTAATGTCTTTAGTTACATGGAATTGTCGCGGGGCGGCTAAAAAGTGCTTCAAATCAACGTTTCAAATGATGGTTCGAAGGCATAAGATTGAGGTGGCAGCTATTCTTGAACCTCGAGTAAGTGGTTCAAAAGCAAAACAGATAATAAAAAAGCTGGGTTTTAATAATTCAATAGTGGAGGATGCTCATGGATTTACGGGAGGTCTTTGGTTACTATGGCATAATGATAGGTGTCAGGTTCAAGCATTAAAACAGACCCATCAATTTATTCATGTTCGTGTTACATTGGCAGATCATCAAGCTTTTCTTTATACTGTTATCTATGCAAGTCCTAGAGAAGAAATTCGGAAGAGACTTTGGGATGATTTACTTCAGTTATCAGAAGATATCTCGGTTCCTTGGTTAATTGCAGGTGATTTTAATGAAATTGCCTTTCCAAGTGAGAAACGTGGTGGTGCTCCAGTTGATACTAGCAGATGTAATAAATTTTCTTCTCTTCTAACTGATATAAAGATGATTGATCTTGAAGGAATAGGTTCTAAATTTACATGGCGAGGACCAAGATTTCTTCATTTAGATAGAGTCTTTAAACGTTTAGATCGAGCTTGTAGCAATGCTGAGTGGAGGTTGATGTTTCATGAAGGCCAGGTTCGAGTGCTTCCTCGTATTAACAGTGACCATAATCCTATCCTTATTACCTTAGAGCCAAGCAAAGTTGATGGGGTGGAACGCCCTTTCCGTTTTCATTCTTTTTGGTTGGATCATCAATTTTTTAACAATTTCATCAAGGAAAACTGGCGTCAGGATCAAAGAACAGTTGATAGTCTTCGTGATTTCACTCCTCTTATTAAGCAGTGGAATAAAGATGTGTTTGGTAATATCCATCATAAGAAGAACAGGTTGATTGGTAGGCTTGAAGGTATCCAGAGGGCAATTTCTGAGCAGAATAAAAGCCATTTGGAAAAGATTGAAGGCAAGATAAGGGGTGAACTTGAACAGGTTTTAGAACAGGAGGAACTTTTGTGGTTTGAAAAGTCTCGTGCTACTTGGATAGCTCAAGGAGATAGGAATACAAAGTACTATCATACGAAAACAATTGTTAGACGTAGAAGGAGCAAGATCTTGGAGTTGAAAGATGATGCTGGAAACTTGATTAGAGAAGATCACAACATTGCACGGGTAATAAATGCTTACTTCTCTAAACTATTTTCTGAAGAAAACCATGATCGTCCTTGGGTCCAGACTCTTTGGCCAAAGGTAGACGATGAGACTGCTGTTAACTTAGGTGCTCCAATTTCAAAAGATGAAGTCAGACGAGCTTTCTTTTCTATGAAAGATTCAAAAGCTCCAGGGGAGGATGGCTATACCGCGACATTCTACAAAAAGAACTGGGAATTTATTGGTGAACAGATTTGGAGAGATATCAAGTATTATGCAGAAAACCCTTCCAGCATTGAGGAAGTCAACGGTACTCTGATCACTTTGATCCCCAAAGTTCCTAAGCCAATGTATGTTTCTCAATTCAGGCCTATTTCTTTGTGTAATGTCATTTATAAGGGTATGAGCAAGATCATTGTGGATAGGCTTAAGCTTACAATGGAGAATTTAGTTTCTCCTTACCAAGCTAGCTTCGTGCCAAATCGTCAGCTTCAGGATAATATTATAGTAGCAAAGGAGCTGGTTCATTCTATGGGGAGAGTAAAAGGAAAGAAAGGTACAATGGCAATCAAACTGGACCTTGAAAAAGCTTATGATAAACTCAGTTGGAGTTTTATCTATAAAGTGCTTATTGAAGTTCAGTTTCCTGATTGGATGATTGGTGTTATAATGGCTTCTATAACTTCTAATCGTTCGAGGGTCTTGATAAATGGTGTGGCTTCGGATTGCATAGTTCCTCAGAGAGGAATTCGTCAAGGGGATCCAATATCTCCTTATATTTTTGTGTTGTGTGTTGAGAAGCTTTCCCACTTGATCGCTGGAAAAGTGACTATGGGTTCGTGGAAGCCTATTAGAGTCTGCAGAAGAGGGCCGAGTGTATCCCACCTTTTATTTGCAGATGATATCATTCTCTTTGCGGAAGCAGATATGGAGCAAGCTAAGGTGATTATGGATTGTATTAATCTCTTTTGTGAGATGTCGGGGCAAAGTGTTAGTGCAAATAAATCTTTGATTTATTTTTCCCCGAATACTGATACTCAAGTTGCTACAAGGATTGTCAACAGAATGGGCTTTAAGCGCACTTCTAGTATTGGCAGATATTTAGGCTCTATTGTTAAACAAGGGAGAT